>NC_082689.1:7870540-8170540 GCF_949987515.2 Delphinus delphis
TTCTGCCCATTTTCTAATTGGATTGTTTTTATACTGTTGAGTTTTAAGGGTTCTCTATGTACTGTAGATACTAATCCTTTGTTCGATATGTTTGCAATATTTTCTCCCAGTCTAGCTTGTCTTTTCGTCTTAAAGACTCTTAACAGGGTCTTCCACAGAAAAAGCTTTTAATTTTAATGAGAACTGATTTATCTTTCCTGATATGGACTGTGCTTTTTTGTGCCAAGTCTAAGAACTCTTTACTAACCTTGCATTATGCAAGTATTCTATGCTCTGATCTGTAAGTTTTACAGTTCTACAGTTTATATTTAAGTCCATGACTCATTTTGAGTTAACGTTTGCATTAGGCATGAGGTTTAGGTCAAGGTTCATTTGTCTATGTACACCCAATTCCTCCAACACCATCTCCTGAAAGGCTATCCTTCCTGCATTGAATTGTTTTTGATCCTCTGTCAAAAATTAATTGGGCATATTTGTGTGGAACTAATTCTGAGCTTTCTATTCTGTCTCATTAATCTATGTGCCTATTCCTTGTAGGTTTTTTGTACATGATCTTTATCAAGCTGATGATGTTCCTCTCCTTGTCTAGTTTGCTGAGAGTTTTTAGTATGACTCTGTGTTGGATTTTTTTCCAAATGCCTTTTCTGTAATAACTGATGGGATCATACAATTAAAAATTTTTTTTATTCTGTTAATATGATAGATTACATGTATTGATTTTTAATAACAGTTTATTGAGATATAATTCACACACCATAAAATTCTCCCTTTTAAAATGTACAATTCAAGCTTTGCACAGTTGCAGTATCATAGCCAATGAGGCTTATCCAAGGCATGATTATTGATAATTGAAAATAAATATATAAAATGTACAGTTCAGAGGTTTTTAGTATATGCAAAGAGTTGTATAATATAATCATTTCCATTACCTAATTTTATCATATTTTCATCACCCAAAACAGAAACTCCATACCCATTAGCAGTCCCTCCCTATTTCCCCTTCCCTGTAGCCCCTAGCAACCACTAATTGACTTTCTTATCTATCATACACTACGTGGCCTTTTATGCCTGGTTTCTTTCATTTGGCATTATGTTTTCAAGGCTCATCCATGTCGTAGCATGTACCTGTACTTCATTCCTTTTCACGGCCAAAGAATATTCCAATGAATGAATACACCACACATTCACAGTAGATGGACGTTTAGGTTGTTTCCATTTTGGGGGCTATTATGTAAATGCCATTATGAACATTCACATTCAAGTTTGAGGAATTGCCAAACAGTTTTCCAAAGTGGCTGCACCATTTTACACTCACACCTGCAGTATATGAGGGTTTTCAATTTCTCTGCATCCTCATTAACACCTGTTATCTGTATTTTTGATTATAGCTATCCTAGTGGGTGTACAGTGTTATCTCATTACGGTTTGCATTTTCATAATGACCTATGATATTGAGCATTTTTTCATGTGCTTAATGGCTATTCGTATAACTTAAATTCTTTGTTCATTTAAAAATTAAGTTGTGAGAGTTCTTTATATATTCTGGATACAAGTCCCTTATTAGATACAATTTGCAAATATTTTTCCCATTCTGTGGGGTTTTTCTTTTTTTCAATTTTTGACGGTGTTCTTTGAAAATCAGTTTGTATTTTTGTTTTTGTTCTTTTTCTTTATTTTTTTGGCTGTGTTGGGTCTTTGTTGCGGCGCGAGGGCTCCAGGGCGCATGGGTTCCGTAGTTTGCGGCACACAGGCTCTCTCGTAGAGGTGCGCGAGCTCAGTAGCTGTGGCACGCGGGATTAGTTGCCCCGCAGCATGTGGGATCTTAGTTCCCCGACCAGGGCTGGAACCCGCATCCCCTGCATTGGAAGGCAGATTCTTTACCACTTGACCAACAGGGAAGCCCCTGATGGTGTTCTTTGAAGCACAAGTTTTTAATTTTGATGAAGTTAAATTAATGTTTTTTTCTGTGATCACTCATCCTTTGCCTAATCCAAGGTCACGAAGATTTACTCCTATGTGTTCTCCTAGGACAGTTAGTTTTAGCTCTTACATTTATGTGTTACATTAATTTTTGTATATGGTGCATTGATTTCTGAATGTTGAGCCAGCCTTGCACACTTGGAATAAATAATACTAGGTCATGGTTTACAATTTTTTTAAACAGACTGCTAGATTCAATCTGCTAATATTTTGTTGAGTATGTTTGCATCTGAGTTCATGAGGGATACTGGCCTATAGTTTTCTTTTTTTATATACTCTTTGTCTGGCTTTGGTATCAGGATAATACTGGCTTCATAAAATAAGTCAGGAAGTGTTCCCTCCACTTCTATTTTCTGGAAAAGATTGTGTAAAACCGGTATAGATTCTTCTTTAAATATTTTCTAGAATTCTCCAGTGAAACCACCTGGGCCTGGAGATTTCCTTTTAGGGAGCTTCCACATTCTGAATTCACTATTTTTAATGGTTATAGGACTAGTCAGATGGTCTATTTCAATTGGGTTGAATTTTGATAGTTTGTAGTCTTTGAGGAATTGGCCTATTTCTACTAAGTTGCTGAATTTATGAACTTCTTGATAAGCTTCTTGATTTATAAACTTCTTGTAGTATTCCCTTATAATCCTTTTAAGCTGCAGTATCTGTAGTGATGTCCCGTTTCATTCTTAATGTGATTTGTGCCTTTTCTGTTTATCTGTCAGTCTTGCTAAAGGTTTATCAATTTTATTGATTTTTTTCAAAGAACAAGTTTTTGTGTTTTTCTTTATTTTTTCCTATTTTTAATTGTATTGATTTCTATTCTTTATTATTTCTTTCTACTTACATTGGGTTTTTTCTCTTTTTATAGATTTTTGAGGTAAGTACTTAGATAACTGATTTGAGACCTTTCCTCTTTAATTTTAATTTACACATTTAGAGCTATAAATTTCCCTCTCAACACTGCTTTAGCTACATCTCACATATTTTGCTATGTTTTCATTTTCATTTAGTTCTAAGTATTTATTTTAATTTCCTTTGAGACTTTCTCTTTGACCAAGGGACTATTTAGAAGTGTGTTGTTTATTTTCCAAGGGCCTAGAGATTTTCCTGTTGCTGTTCTACTATGGATTTCTAATTTATTTCTATGTGGCTAAAAAACATACTCTGCATGATGTCATTTCTTTTACACTTGTTGAGGTGTTTTTTATGACTCAAGATATGGTTCATCCTGGTGAATACCCCATCATGCCAATAAAAAAATGTATTCTGCTATTGTTGGGTGGAGTGTTCTATATGTATATCTCAATTAGGGTCTACTGGTTGATTGTGTTCTTCAGATCTTCTGTATCAATTCTGATTTTCTGAGAGAGGTATTTAAGTACCCAAATATAACTGTGGATCTATTTCTCCTTTCAGCCCTATCACAGTTTTTGCTTCATGTAATTTGAGACTCTGTCGTTGGGTGCATTTACATTTGAGATCATTATGTCTTCTAGGCGGAATGATCCTTTTAATATTATGTAATGACCCTTTTTGTCCCTAGTAATTTTCTTTGTCCTGAAGTCTACTTTATCTGATAATAATATAGACACTCTTGCTTTTCTAAATTAGTATTTGCACGGCATATCTTTTTTTCATCCTTTTGCTTTAAACCTACCTATGTTACAGTCTTTGAAATGAGTTTGTTGTAGACATCTAATTGTTACATCATTTAAAAAAAATCCATCCCACCAATCTCTGCCTTTTAATTGGTATATTTAGGACATTTACATTTAAGGGTAATTATTGATATTTTATGGGTTAAGTTGCCATTTTATATTTTGTTTTCTGTTTGTTTCCTCTCTTTCTCATTACTGTTTTTCTTTTTCTTATAGTTTAAATACACATTTATATTTTGCATTCCACCTTGATTTATTTATAAAGTTTTTAAAATATATCACTTTGTATAGTCTTCTTAGGGGTTAGTCTAGGTACAACAATATACATAAGTTACACAGTCTACCCATATCAACATTTTACTACCTTGAGTGAGGTGTAGAAACCTTAATTCCACTTAGGCTCCTTTATCCTCTCCCCATTCTAAGTATAATTATCTTAAGTATGTTTTCCACATGACATTGATCACTACATTAGTTGGTATTATAATTTACGATTTAAGAAACTCATGAGGGGGATAGTTTATATTTGCTCCTATTTTTACTCATTCTGATGTTCTTCTTTCCATTCTGAAATTCCAAGCCTTATGTTATCATTTCCTTTTTTTTAAAGAGAACTTTAGTTATCCTTTCAGAATAATTTGGCTGGCAATAGATTCTCCTAGCTTTTTTTTGTCTGAGAATTTTTTTATTTCCTCTTCATTTCTGAAGGATATTTTTTGCCAGAAACAGAATTCATGGTTGACAATTGTTTTCTTTCAGTACTTGAAAAATGTTGTGCCACTTCATTCTGGCCTCCATGGTTTCAAATGAGAAACTAATACCATTTGAATTGGTGCTCCCCTAAAAGTAATGCAGCCTCTCTCTACTTCACAGTCTCTTTCTTTGAACTTAGTTTTCAGAAGTTTAAAATGATATGTGTCAGCATCAATTTCTTTGGGTTTATGCTGTTTGGGGTTGTGATATTGTGACTGATAATAAGAAGTATATATTTGGTCTTCACCCTTGCTTCCAGCACAGAGATCCTAAAACTCTTGGACTTTCCTAAATGATAACAATAAAGGTGTCTTTTGATATTCATAACAAATCCCTTTCAATCACACCTGAGTTTATGTTAACGAGGTGACTTTTGGAAACCATTTAAGGATGGGGGTGGGGGGGTGCTGGTTGTCAGAGGAACCAACCATGTGGTTAGAGAGTGGGAACTTTTAGCCCCACTCCCCAACCTCAGAGGAGGGGAGAGAGTGGCTGAAGATTGAGTTCAACTACCAATAGTCAATGATTTAGTCAATCATGCCTACGGAATGAAGCTGCCAGAAAAACCCAACAGGATGAGGTTCAGAGAGCTTCTGGGTTGGTGTACATGTGGAGGTGCTGGGAAGATGGCATGCCCAAAGAGGGCATGGAAGCTCCGCACTCCCTTCCCACATACCTTCTCTGTGCATCTTTTCCATTTGGATGTTCCTGAGC
Organism: Delphinus delphis; assembly: GCF_949987515.2. Lineage (NCBI taxonomy): Eukaryota > Metazoa > Chordata > Mammalia > Artiodactyla > Delphinidae > Delphinus > Delphinus delphis. Next base: position 7,875,640 of record NC_082689.1, read on the forward strand.
TACATCCTTTCATAATAAACCAGTAATCTAGTTGATAGTATCAGAACTGAGTTAAACTACAGGATACCAAGCGGGTGTTGCAAACTTGCTTGATGTGTGGAAAACACACACATCTGGTATCAGAAGCGAAGTAGCACTGTAGTCAAGTGTTAGAGCAGAGGACACACAGGAGGAGTGTGCTTTTCTTTACAGGGGTAGGCTCAGCTTATTGAATCTGTGGGCTTGTCTTTGGCCAAACTTGGCAAGTTATCAACCATCACTTCTTTGACTACTTTTCCAGTCTCATTCACTCTCTCATTTTGGGAATCCAGTGATACAAATGTTAGCTCTTTTATTATTATCCCATAAGTCCTTGTTGCTCAGGCTAGGTAATTCTGTTAGCCTGTCTTCACGTTCACTAATTCTATCCTGTCATCTCTGATCTACTATTGAGCTCTGGATAGTTTTCTCTTTTGATGAGGGTATTTTTCACTTCAATATTTTCCATTTGGTTCTCTTTTTAGAATTTCTATTTCTTTGCTGAGATTTTCTATTTTTTCATGTTTTAAGAGAATTTATAATTATTTGTTAAAGCACTTTCATAAAGACTGCTTTAAAATCCTTGTCAAATAATCACAGCATCTGATTCATCTTTTGGTTTTGATATCAACTATCTTTTCTTATTCATATTGTGATTTTCCCGGTTCTTGTTCTGATGAGTGATTTTCAGCTGTATCCTAGACATTCTGGATATTACATTATGGGACTCTGGGTCCTATTTAATCTTTTTTAGTGAGCAGTCCCCTACAGTGGTGTCATACTAGGGCCAGGTGTGCATGTTCAGCTTCCCGCAGGGCCCTGTTGCTATCTGCCCAGCAAAAGTGAAGCACTGACTCAAAATGCCTCACTGCAGATGGTAGGTAGCCATTCAGCTCTCCTTTCAGCCCTGCTGACATCTTCGCATGAAAGATGGGCACCAGTTCACACTGTCTCACTGCCTCCAAGTATGGGTATAAGCTTAGCTCCCCATTAGGCCCCACTGCCACCAGGAAGAGGGAAAGCTAAAGTCCGATATATACTGCTTTGTCACTACAGCTTGGGAGCAGAAGTTCAAATCCCTGCTGACACTAGGAGAGGAACGTAGGTGAGTGCCAACTATCCCTCTCCTACCACTTTGTTTATGCTGGTAGAAGGCAAAGGCTCAGCTGGCACTGGGTTCCACTGACACCAGGGGGGATGTTGTGGTGATCAGTCCTGACTCATCAAGTCTCTTTGCTGCCAGGCAGGAATGGAGGCTCATCTCACCACTGGAACCTGCTGGTACTACTCTCAAGGGACAACTGGAAATACCTACTTTTGCTGGACAAGGGATAGATCAGCTCTACTCTCAATTCTTTTTTTTTTTTTTTTTTTTTTTTTTTTTGCGGTACGCAGGCCTCTCACTGTTGTGGCCTCTCCCGTTGTGGAGCACAGGCTCCAGACATGCAGGGTCAGTGGCCATGGCTCACGGGCCTAGCCGCTCCGCGGCATGTGGGATCTTCCCGGACTGGGGCACAAACCCATGTCCCCTGCATCGGCAGGCGGACTCTCAACCACTGCGCCACCAGGGAAGCCCTCTACTCTCAATTCTTCCAATACTACCCATGCAGAGGAAACACAACCTGCTTCCACTGGATGGGAAAGAGGGTCAGCTCCCTGCTTGGCCCCAGTGACGCTATCACAGTAGGGAAACTGGAGCATGCCTGCTTCCACTGAGAAGGGGAAGGAGGGACAGTTCCTTACTTAGTTCCACTGACACTACTCTGGCAGGGTAATTAGGGCACCACCAACTGCTTCTCCTGTGCAGGGGATGGAAGATTAGCTCCCTGCTCAGGTCTGCAGACACCTCCCAAAGTAGGAATCAGAGTGTCACCTGCATGTGGCAGACACAATGGAAGATTAAGTCACTGCATGGCTCCACAGACATTACCAAGTGGGGGAATTGGAGCATTGCTGAGTGATTTTATGAGATAGGATGGGGCGAAGGGATGTAGAATATTAATGTGTTGCTCAGCCCAACAGAAACTATGGGGGGGGGTGTGTGTGTGTGTGTCTTTTCCATTGGTGTTTGGCTGGAGTACGGTGAGCATTGCTAAAAAGGTTTTCTGTTGATAGACACGCTTTTCTTGTTCTTTTGGCTAGAGGAGAAAGGTTTCTGTTGGGGGTTATTTTTCCTGTGCTTTTTGGCCATTCCAGGTTGGTAATTTCTACAGTACCCTATCTAGGATATGTAGGAGACAATAAGAAAACCAGGGCATCACTGGCATGCTATTCCTCAAGTCCTGAGACCCCTAGGCAACCCACCTTCTTTTCCCCCCCTTTCAGAATCTTCCTATGCTTGTTTGTTGTGCTATGTCCATGTTTTTAGTTATAAGAGGAGGGGCCAGGAAGGATGGGTATATGCCATCTTTGTCAGAAACAGAAGTTGTGCCTCATTTTATTATAGTAATTTTAACATTTCATTTAGTGTGAAAATTAGGTAGGAAAATATCTTAAACAGCAACTTCTTTGAAGGCGCTGGACTGTGTTTTATCTATATTCTTTTTCCCAGGAATATCAAAAAGAAACAGGAATGAATCCTACCCTTGCTTAAAAACACATTATACTGAATAAATTAACACATATTCTGCAAACTTCTAAATAAAACCTTCTTTGTCTTTTTCTCCCTTCTTTTATCCTATACATATTTATTTACATATATGATTTATTATATACCACATACTGAGTTAGCTTCTAGAAACAGAAAGGCAAGTAAGACCTAGCTCTTGTTCTTGAGGACTCTGCTATCCATCAGGAAGAGAGAGTCACATACAGGTAAGTTAGAAATATAGTATGGCAAGTGCTATAATATAGGTATGAACAAATGGTCAAGGGAAAGAAGAGTGGGGCATGACTAATTTTTCCACAGTGAGATGGCAAAAGCTTCACAGTAGTTAAGATGGGCCCTTGAAAAATGGATGAAATGCAGAAAAATGGATGAAATGCAGTAAAGGGCAAGAAACAGAACTATCATAGAGTAAAATCGTTTGGGGAAAGATGAAGGGTTAAGTGTAGAACAAGATACTGCATAGAAAGCTAAGAAATTTATTCCCCTCCTTTCCTATTATCAATAAAGTTGATAATTTCACTGCACTGATGTGAGTGTCAAGCTACCCAACATTTCTAAATCTTAAGAATGATTTGCCCATACAATTATTACTTCTCATGGCTCTTATTTTCAAATTCTATCTTTCTTTCTCCTCTCTCTGTTATGTTCAGCAGGGGCTTGTTTCTTTCCTAAAACTTTTTGCTGGAAGTTGTCTTCTTTTAGCTCCAACCCTGGCATTAAAAAATGAAGAGACTTTAGAGTGACATCGGGGACTGGCAGAGTATGGACCTCTGAAAAGCCACCACTCCATACAAGCATTAATAACATTGGTAAAATTGTTAAAATCAACCTTTTCATAATTCTGAAATTAACCAAAGGCTTGTAAAAATCTGATGTACATTTATTCAAGAGAAATAGATGAATTTCAATTAGAACAGTGAGCTTTGTAAGGTTTTTACTTGCTTTATTCCCATGTCCCAGCTCTGAAGTAGCCTTGAAAGCCAACAGCTTTCTAATTATGGTGAAAACTGGCAGCCCAGCAGCCACTGGCGGGGCAGAACAGATCTAGAAGCTCACCAAAATCTTCATTCCCGTCTTTATGGGAGCTGTCTGGCAGCTCCCTGAAAAGCCCCATTCACATTACTTTGATCTGACTCACACCTTGCTCTTGTGCAAAAAGCCTTATATCCCCAGGGATATTTGTCAAAAACAATCAGCAGCAATTATTTAATATCACAGGTTTCTGAGGCAGTGGTAACAGATGGAAAATTAGAAGCTAATCAAAAACGTTGAAAGTTAAAGCTGGGGGATAAGGTGTCCACAGAGGTCTTTGCAAAGGCCTGACACATTCCTGGGGGTCGAGACAGCCACACACATGCATAAGGCTGTGCACATGCCCAAAAGAGACCAGGTAAGGCCTTAAGTTCTCACCTCTGGCTGACCCTGAGGCTCTGCACAGCAGGAAGTGAAGACTTCCAGGAAGTAGAGCTGTAAAGTGTGTGTCTGAGCATTGAAGGTATGCCCCAATACATGCACAGAGGCTCTCAGTAAAGGCTGGGAGACTAGTGGTTCCAAGCATATGAGAAAATCTCTGTTCACTCATTAACTGACCACTAAGCTAGCAGAGCAGAAACTTCCATGACTTCACACAACAAAGAATATAGAGGCAATAGAATTAGTTCAGTGATGTCACAAAGGGAAAACAGTGACAATAACAAATCTTAGGGAGGTAGGGAAGGTGATCTGATTTTCAGAGTTTCCACATTATTTAAAATGCAAGAGATATAGGTATAGCTTTATGATATAGATATATCATGCAAACAGTAATAAAAAGAAGAGTGGGAGTAGCTAAACTAATAGCAAAATAGACTTCAAGACAAAAAGGACACTTTATAAATAGGATCAATCCGTCTGGAAGATCTAACAATTATAAACATATATGCACCTAACAACAAATATATGAAGCAAAAACTGGCCAAACTGAAGGGAGAAATAAACGATTCAACTGTAATAGTTGGAGACTTCAATGCCCAACTTTCAATAACAGAGAAAACAATTATCTGGAAGATCAAAAGGAAACAGAAGACTTGAACGATACTATCAACCTTCTAAATTTAAAAGATATCTTTACAACAGCCCATCTAACAACAGCTGAATGCATATTCTTTTCAAGTGTACATGGAACATTCTCCAGGCCATAAAACAAGTTTCCATAAATTTCAAAAGGCTGAAATCACACAAAGTATATTCTCCAACCAAAATGGAATTAAATTCAAAATGAATAACAAAAAGAAACCTGGAAAATTCACAAATTTATGGAAATTAAATATCACAGTCCTAAACAACCAACGGGTCAAAGAAGAAATCACAAGAGAAATAAATAAATATTTTTAGATACATGAAGAAAACACAACTTACCAAAATGTATGAGATGCAACCAAAGCAATGCTTAGAGGTAAATTTATACTTGTAAATACCTATACAAAAAAGTTAAAAGAGCTGAATTCAGTTAACATAAACTTCCACCTTAAAAAATTAGCAAAAGAAGAGCAAACTAAACTCAAGCAAGCAAGAAAGGAAAGAAAAAAGCCTAGAGCAGAAATAAATCAGAGAAGAGATAAACAAAGAGAAAATAAACAAACCCAAAAGTTGATTATATGAAAAGATCAGCAAAGTTGACAAACTTTTAGGTAGGTGGACCAAGAAAAAAAGGGAGAAAATTCAAATTACTAAACTCACAAAAGAAAGAGAATACAGTACTACTAACCTTACTGAAATAAAATGAATTATAAGTGAATACTATGAACAGTTGAATGCCAAAAAACTAGAGAACCAAGATAAAAAGGACAAATTTATAGGAAGATACAAACTACTGGGACTGATTTAAGAAGAAGTAGAAAAGTTCAATAGACCTATAACAAGTAAAGAGATTGAATTAATTTTTAAAAAACAGAAAAACAAAAGCCAAAAAACCAAAAACTTCCCATAAAGAAAAGCACAGAGCAAGATGGCTTCACTGGTAAATTCTACCCAACATTTAAAGAGGAATTAACACCAATTCTTCACAAACTCTTCTAAAACTCATTCTATGGGACCAGTATCATCCTCAAACAAAAACCAGACAAAGATATCAAAAGGAAACTACAAACCATGATCCCTTAGAAATACAGATGCAAAAATCCTCAAAAGAACACTAGCAAGCAAAATCTAGCAACATAAAAAGGATCCCACATCTTTTTGTTTGTTTGTTTTTTTGCAGTACGCAGGCCTCTCACTGTTGTGGCCTCTCCCGTTGTGGAGCACAGGCTCCGGACGCGCAGGCTCAGTGGCCATGGCTCAAGGGCCCAGCTGCTCCACGGCATGTGGGATCTTCCCAGACTGGGGCACGAACCCATGTCCCCTGCATTGGCAGGCAGACTCTCAACCACTGCGCCACCAGGGAAGCCCAGGATCCCACATCATAATCAAGAATGCAAGGTTGTGCACTGTTGGTGGGAATGTAAATTGATACAGCCACTATGGAGAACAGTATGGAGGTTCCTTAAAAAACTAAAAATAGAACTACCGTATGACCCACTACTAGTAGGTAGCAATCTCACTACTGGGCATATACCCTGAGAAAACCATAATTCAAAAAGAGTCATGTACCACAATGTTCGTTGCAGCTCTATTTACAATAGCCAGGACATGGAAGCAACCTAAGTGTCCATCGACAGATGAATGGATAAAGAAGATGTGGCACATATATACAGTGGAATATTACTCAGCCATAAAAAGAAATGAAATTGAGTTATTTGTAGTGAGGTGGATGGACCCAGAGACTGTCATACAGAGTGAGGTAAGTCAGAGAGAGAAAAACAAATACTGTATGCTAACACATATATATGGAATCTAAAAAAAAAAAAAAAAAAAAGGTTCTGAAGAACCTAGGGGCAGGACAGGAATAAAGACGCAGATGTAGAGAATGGACTTGAGGATATGGGGAGGGGGAAGGGTAAGCTGTGACAAAGTGAGAGTGGCATGGACATATATACACTACCAAATGTAAAATAGATAGCTAGTGGGAAGCAGCTGCATAGCACAGGGAGATCAGCTCGGTGCTCTGTGACCACCTAGAAGGGTGGGATAGGGAGGGTTGGGAGGGAGATGCAAGAGGGAGGAGATATGGGAATATATGTTTATGTATAGCCGATTCACCTTGTTATACAGCAGAAACTAACACACCATTGTAAAGCAATTATACTCCAATAAAGATGTTAAAAAAAAAAGAATGCAAGGTAGGTTCAACATGTAAAAGTCAATTAAATATATTAATAAAGGACAAAAATCACAGACACAGTAAAATCACTCAACAAAATCCAACAGCATTCATGAGAAAAGCACTCAATAAACTAGGAACAGAAGGAACTGCCTTCACCAAAACCCCCCAAGCTCACATTATAATTAATGTGGTGAAGACTGAATGGTTTCCCCCTAAGATCAAGAACAAGTCAAGGAAGTCCACTGCTGCCACTTTTATTCAAGATTGTACTGGAAATTCTAGCCAGAGCAACTGAGTAAGAAAAAGAAATAAAAGTCATCCAGATTGGAAAGGAAGGTGTAAAACTGTACCTATTTGCAGATGACATGATCTTCTAAATATGAAAAATCCTAAGGTATCTACAAAAAACTATTAGAGCTAAAAAATGAGTTCTGTAAGGTTGCAGGTTACATGATTTTTATAGAAATATCATTTTATTTCTATACATTAGCAATTAAGAATCTGAAAATAAAATTAAGAAAATTTCATTTGTGATAACATCAAAAAGAAAAAAACACAGGAATAAATTTAACAAAAGAAGTGTAAGCCTTATATACTTTTGAATACTTTTCAGTATGTAAAACATCATTGAAAGAAATTAAAGATTTAATAAAGGAAAAACTATCCCATGTTTATGGTTTGGAAGATTTAATGACAATACACCCCAAATTGATCTAAAGGTTAAACACAATCCCTATTTGAGGCTCCTTTTTCTTCTGGGGTGGCAGAAATTGATAAGCTGATCCTCATAATAATATGGAAATGCAAGGGACCCAGAATAGCCAAAAAACTTTGGGAGAAAAAATAGCAAAGTTGGAAGACTCACTCTTTCTAATTTCAAAATTTACCACAAAGTTACAGAAATCTAGACAGTGTGGTACTGGCATAAAGATAGACATATAGATCAATGGATCAGAATTCAGTGTCCAGAAATAAACATATACATCTATGGTCAACTGATTTTCAAAAAGTATGCCACGACAATTCAATAGGGAGAGAACCATCTTTTCAACATTAATGAAGGTGATGAGACAACTGCATATCCACATGCAAAATAATGAAGTTTGACACCTATACCACACCATATACAAAAATTAACTAAAAATGGATCATAAACATAAATGAAAGAGCTAAAACTGTAAAACTCTTGGAAGAAAACAAGTGCAAATCTTTGTGATTTTGGATTAGCCAATGGTTTCTTAGGTATGACACCAACAGCACCAGCAACCAAAGAAAAATAGATAAATTAGACTTCATCAAATTTAGAAACCTCTGTGTTTCAAAGAACAGCATCAAGAAAGTGAAAAGACAACCTACAAATGGGAGAAAATACTTACAAATCAAATATGTGATAAGAAACTGGTATCTAGAATATATAAACTATCAAGTCAATAATACAAAGACAATCCAGTTTTTAAATGCGCAAAGGATTTGAATAGACATTTCTCCAAAGAAGATACACAGATGGTCATATAAGCCCACGAAAACACATTAGAATCATTAGTCACTAGGAAAATGCAAATTGAAACCACAATGAGGGGGATGGGGAGATGAAAGGAAAAAAAAAAGGAATACATGAAGTAATGAATGCTAATTAACCTAATTGTGGTCATCATTTCACAATGTATATTTATATGAAACCATCACATTGTACACCTTAAATATATACAATTTTTGTCAACTATACCTTAATAAAGCTGAAAAAGATTTTTTAACAAACTGACAATGAGATACTACTTCACACCCATAAGGATGGCTATAATTACAAATACAGATAACAACTGCTGGTGAGACCATGGAACGTCATACACTGCTGGTAGGAATGTAAAATTGTGCAGTCACTTTGGAAAAACGTTTGACAGTTACTCAAAAGCTTAAATACAGACTGACTTCATGAACCAGCAATTCCCTTCCTAGGTATATACTCAAGAGAACTGAAAACATATGTCCACACAAAAACCTGTATACAAATATTCACAGCAGCATTATTTATAACAGTTAAAAAGTAGAAACACCCCAAATGTCCATCAACAAATGGGTAAATAAAATGTGGTATATCCATACAATGGAATACTGTTCAGCCGTAAAAAGGACTGAAGTCCTGATACATGCTACAGAAGCGGTCCCCAAGCTTTTTGGCACCAGGGACCGGTTTCGTGGAAAACAATTTTTCCACAGACGGGGGTGGGGGGCGGGGGTGTGGTTCAGGAGGTAATGAAAGCGATGGGGAGCGGCAGATGAAGTTTTGCTCACTCACCTGCCGCTCACCTCCTGCTGTGCGGCCCAGTGCCTAATAGGCCACAGACCGCTACTAGTCCGCAGCCCAGGGATTGGGGACTCCTGTGCTACAGCATGGGTGGACCTTGAAAACATTATGCCAAGTAAAAGAAGCCAGATACAAAAAGCCACTTATTATAGGAATCCATTTATATGAAATGTCCAGAATAGGAAAATTCATAGAGACAGAATGTAGATTAGTTGTTGCTAGGAGCTAGGGAGGAGAGGGAAGGGGAAGTGACTGCCAGTAAGTATAGGATTTCTTCTGGGGGGTGGTGAAAATGTTCTGGAATAGAGGTGATGGTTGCATAATTTTTAGACTGCCCAAGAAACTGCTGAATTGTACAGTAAGAGAGGTAAATTTTATTGCATTTGAATATCTCAATATAAAAAAGTGAAGAGACTTTGCCACTCTGACATTTAACTATCCCTAAATCTCACTAGTTTACTCCAAATCCTAGGCCACCCACACAAAAAATTTTTTTCTTATCATTACAGTATAATTTCCAAACAGATTTTATATATTTAGAATTGTAGAAATTAATCATCTTTCCTGTGCATTCATAGTTCCACAATGCTATAAAATTATTTCTGAGTACAAGTTCAAATACTGTCTCCTCTGTCAATAGGCATTTTTCCACCTGTTCAGATAAAATCTACTGATCTTTGACCATCTGTGTTCTCTAAGATTTACTGCTATTTATCAATATAAATTTTATGTTGACAAACTACTCAAGTACTTATAATTAAGAATATCCACAAATGGTCTACGTTCGGACCCATTAATCTTTGTTATTATCTATGAGTTTCTTGTATTTTCATAAACAGTGAGTTGGGATTTACATGAAGGGAATAACGTTGCCAGTAGTTTCAAATGACAATGACAACTTCCCCCATTTAATGCAGAACAATTTTTTTTTTTTTTTTTGCAGTACGTGGGCCTCTCACTGTTGTGGCCTCTCCCGTTACCACAGGCTCCGGACGCGCAGGCTCAGCAGCCATGGCTCACGGGCCCAGCCGCTCTGCAGCATGTGGGATCATCCCAGACCAGGGCATGAACCCGTGTCCCCTGCATCGGCAGGTGGACTCTCAACCACTGCGCCACCAGGGAAGCCCAATGCAGAACAATTTAATCTTGCTTCTCACCAGGCAAGGAAAGAAGGGGTTCCCTTGACAATGGAAGAGCTAAGATTGAAAGCGCTGTCCTTGAATTTCTTCTGTTGCCCACAGTGAGGCACCGTCAATATTTGTCAGATAAATGTGGAAGATAGTTACCAATGGAATACCATTTTCTTTCAAATCCAAGAAGTTTGCTCTGAATAATTCAGAAAAGGACATCTCAAACACAGTTATACACCATTAGAGCTAATACATTTTGAAATATTTAGTTTAGCAATTTCATAGTGTATTCTAAAGAATGCTAGTTCCGTGAGATGATCCACAAAAAAATGTAAGAAATCTATTAACCCACTGTTTTCCAAAAATGGGTGGCCACAGAATCCTTTTTCTCCACGGCACCTATTAAAATCCCAAAGAGCTTGTGACCTACCAACACCTTGTGGAAAATCCTAACTTGGTCAAATAATCCATTTTATAAAAGATGAAACTGCTCTCCCTCTCTGTCTCCCCAAATTTAACTGACCTGTCCAAGGTCACCCAGCCAGTCCCTAACTTCTAGTGCTCTTTCTACGCTGCCACACTCCCTAACCAGAGGAACCTTTTCTAAATGGCAATTTAATCAGATTGGACTTCCTCATAAACAGCAAGATTGGTCATTTAATGTTAGTTATGTTTGAAAGCTTTCCCACAAAAGCGTTGACCTGAAAGAGCTTAGTATTATATGTCTCTCCTTTCAAGTTGCTATTTCAAGGTTGGTTTTACCTGGAGTGAGAGGAAATTTCTGTCTGTCTAGAACAGTTCAATCTTGAAGATACTTCAGTATTTCTCGCCACAGCACCCTTTCTGTGCTCGGTATTTTTAGCTCATTGTTTTCTGTTTTGGCAGCCGAGAAGCTGCAGTTTGTAATTTTACCTCCAGCTTCATATTTCTTCTTAAAAGTGAATACAGTGTCCTGTTTATAATAATAAAATCACTAGTTGGCAGAATGACATTAAATGGAAAAAAAAAAAAAAGCTATTGGAAAATTTAGAGCAAGCAATTTTATATGCCAAGTTTCACATTTGTAATGGTCCGGTGGAGGTCACTGGGCTTCCTTTTTATTGAGGGAATAGTAAAGAAATAGATATCTACAAGTTCTCCTGTGAAAAACTATAGGAACCGCCTCCCCTTCAAGGAAGCTCATAGTTTTACTGAAAACTGACACGATCCAAACTTCCACAATACTACTAAAATATAAAAATCAGTTTAGGGTGGTATTTTCCCCCTCTAATAATTTAGGTTTTCATTTTCCACTTTAATTGAGCTTTTAAGTTTTGTTTCCAGTTTAATAACAAAGGAAACAAAACAATATGAATGAAATTGAAAATAATTGGAGCCAGTCTCAGAAATAACCTTGGGGTTTCTTGGACTTCTGGTGCAACCCCCTTTAAGCAGTGTTCTTGGATATATTCTCTTCCTGACCCCCAAAGGCTTGCAGTATCGGCGCTGCATTTTTTTTTTTTTTTTTAAACCTCAGATGCCCTGCTAAGGAGAACTGCAGGGTAGGCCATGCAAGCAGCAATTCTCCAGAGACGGAGCCGAAGGTCCAGAAAAATAGTACTCCCAATCAGAAGGGCCAGATTGTTGCCCCTAGGAGTTCACACTAGCCTTACTTCTTGAAAACTGCTAACCAACTATTTTTCTTTTCAAAATAAACACTATTTCTCTCAACTTCAGTTCGCAAAATATTACCCCAATTCCACTGGACTAAAAAAATGGAATTTTACTGACATAATTGGATTATGAGGTTTAAAGATTGATGGAACTTTTTTGTGTTCCAAATATAATCGTTCAAATACCAAACCTAAACGGGTATGTAGAAGTCCTTACGTAGCTAGAGCCAGGGTAACACTGTAGGCTCCACGGCAGGGTGGCCCAGCAGAGGGGGTCAAGAAGCTATCAAAACCATTGGAGTTGTGAGAGCCCTGTTACAGCGGGATTTGGGAGTCTTAGGGGAACATACCACCCTTTCTGCAGCCACAGCCTATCGCTGAACTGAGAACTACTTCAGTCACTCTAGTTCCCCCTATGCCTGCGCATTTCTCAGATCTCAGCTCAGGCACCAAGGACGCTGCCAGTTTGTCCATATGAATGTTACAGCGCCTGCCATCCTCTGCTGTAATTTATCTGAGTATAAATCTGCCTCCCTGAGGAACAGTAAAGTCATGAAGAACAAGGGCTGGGCCTTACTTGTCTTTGTATTTCCAGTGACTAACTGAGCACTCGGCATATATTATATATACACATATATATTCTACAGAGATACATAAATAATATATGTAATTAAATGTATATAGGAGAGAAGGGAGGAAAAGGAAAAAAGTTTTATTTAGGAGTTCCCAGAATACATATTATTTATTCATAGCATATGTTTTTTAGTGTGTGTTAGGACTCATTTCTAGTTCTTTTGACAGTCCTAGAAAAAGTAATATTGATAAAACCTCTTTGAAGGCACTGGACCTCTGAGCAGAAGAAATCACAGTATTACAAACTCTTGTACCAAGTATCTCTCTCCTCCATTACAATTCCATATTTGACTATTGCTTAAAACATTTGATTCACGCTCCTCTGCTATAAGACTGAGCGTTCCGCAAGAACCGAGACCACATCTACTTTTGTTCATTGGTGAATTTCTACTGCCCATGGATGGTGTTCCATAAATTTGTGGATTGAAAAATGAAATCAATCTATTAAAAGACCAGTCAAAGAGAAGGAAAAGGTAATCAGCTCCAAACACTCCAGCATACTAAGTACTTCTCTATTTTTTATTGTAAAAAGAAATTAACCGTGACTACATAAATACATGAATTAATGCTGGCACCCTCACAAGGTATGTGGATCAGGTGGTAAGTGAGGTGTACCTCAAGTGAGAAGAGAGTCGGTGTTCCAGAACACAAAAGGCAATGAACGATACTGGCACTTCTGTTGGTTCCTATACTTTCAGCCAACTGTGAACAATAGGTATTTACACATGTCCAGTACCATGGATTTATGAAAATTATCTAGTTTTAGCTAAATTAATCCTTACAAAATAGGCAAGTGGCTAAAAAAGATTATTGCAAAGATCCACAGATTGAAGGTAATATTGAACTAATAATAGTAATACCACTAATAACATGAAAATAGCAAAGCTGACATTTCTTGTGCTCCTAACATGAATTCATCCGCCACACTATGATTTCAAAACAATGACTGTCAATCATATGGTCCATAGCAGATACTTAGAAAAAAATAAACACACTTAATCTGTCCCTTCAAGGTAAAAGTGATGTTTTAACAACGATTAAAAAAAAAGAAAAAAAAAGTTATTGCTTTTTGAAAGCAAAATAAAACAAGAAACTCAAGTTTTTAATATAAAATTCTAAAAATGGATGTTTTGAAATGTTTCCATTGTTATACAATTTGGGGACCTAAAATGACCTAATCTTAAAAACTACAAAACTTTTCATATCTATACACTTAAATTTTCTAACGGAATTTTATTACCAGTTTTTAAAGATGCCAACTGAAGAATAATCGAAGATTATGAAATCATTTTAAAAAATCTAAAAATGCAACACCTTTCAATTAGTCCACAAGAACTGACTGACATCATGAAAGATGGAAGTTTATTAGCTGGATTTCAAAATGAATCTGAATATAATCAGTGAACAGGGTTAAAAAATAAGTATTATGATTTAGTAAGTTGAGCTCACTTCTTCCTAAGATATGATATCTTTTTCAGTTATGATAACCATTAAAACCAAAACTAAGTATCAAAATATACAAAACTTACAACCGGACCTCTGTATTTCCACACTGCAAGTTGTTAAAGCAAAATAAAAAAATAAAGAATATTCAATCACATTGCTTTCACCAAAAGTAGGATTAACAATATGAACAGTTTTCTATACCTTCTTAAAGTAAAATAAAAATATATTAAAATGTATTTCTTTCTCATTTTTCCACTTTTATGTGTGTTAATAGCGTATATAATAAGTTAGTAAAGTAGTAAGTACACTTGTAATTTTAAAATAAAGGCACATATGTTACAGGGAATGCATGTTCAACAAAGTTTAGAGATTACTACTTTAGGCATCAGGAAGCAGTTGAAAGATTTTAAGCCAAAGGAGTAAAAAAAAAAAAAAAAAGAAAAGAAAAAAGAATACGATTTGAATTTTAGAGAAATAATTCTAGAGGATAATAGGCAGGTAAAAAGTTTCTGGAAGTTAAAGTGATTAAAAATAAAAAATCGCTGTTACTGTGCTAATAGCAGAGAGCATCCCACAAGCTCCCTGTATCTTTGGATCCTCTTGCAGGACACATAGGTATATTTTAACAGAAGACGTCTGCAGAGCAAGACCTCCTAGTCTGTGGTCTAACTCAGAAGGCAATGGGGGCCAAAGAAAAAGGCAAGGCGGGGCCATGAGAGGGGAACTGAGCGACACTGGCTTCTAGGACTATTGGCATGCCTTATTATTATTCATCTGCAGGCTAGGAGTCAGGCTAGGAAAGGTTGAGCACCTCTCTCTTCTGATATTTCCATTTATAATTTTTTAAAGTTATAGAAGTTTATTTTTAAACAATTTGAATAACAGAGTAATTTATAAAATGAAACGTAAAATATTGCCTCCCTATCAGTGAAATGATAGGCACTTCACTGAAGTCCACACACGATAATCACTGTCGGCAGTTCAATGCATTTCCTTCCAGAACTTTTTTTTCTGCAAATATACTTTTATGTGTACATGTATATGTATGTACATACACATTTATATCGTTTTTATATTATTTGACTTTATAAAAAACTAGGCTCATATTCATACTGTTCTGAAACTTGCTTCTTTCACTTCGCAATATATGATGGCCATCCTTTTAGGAAGTCCACATGGAAATGGTTCCTTTTTTGCAGCTGCAGGGAATGTTATCTTATTGAGATGACATAGGTTATTTAACCATTCCTTTAATGATGGACATCAGCAGTGTCACTTTGATAATAAAGCAGCAATGAACATTCTTTACGTACATCCTAAAACACTTCTTTGAGGAGGATGGACTCCTGGAAATAGAGTTTTTAGGTGAAAGGGTAAGTAGGTTTAAAATGTTTTAATAGCTTTTAATAGCTACTGCAGAATAGCTATACTAACTGACATTTCAAACAATAAAATTCAGCCATCCATTCTAACTTTCTTTTCTTATTAAAAATTTTTAAATAGATTCCTAGATTTAGGAAAAGATCTCAGAAAACAAGTCCCTCAATTTATATCTGAGAAAATGAAGGTTCAGAGAGGGTAAGATTATGGACTCAAGATCTCAAAACCCCCGACAAGATGACTGACCAGGAGTTCTCTGAACAGTGGTTACTGCTGAAAGCCAGGAAGGCAACTTGAGTTAACTGACTTCAAATATAATGTGTGTTCCATCAGAGTTACTAACAAGCAGGAAAGGGAACTGTCAACTCCTTTTCCTTGCCTACCCGTGGCAAGAAAAGAAAAGACGTACATTTCTAAAAGATACAAAAGCAAGAGGGAGCCGGAAAGGAGGATTCTCAAACTAGGTGGAGTAATGGGCACCAAGAGCTTAAGGTATCATAAGTTCAGCTGCATGAAGTGCGCAAGTGTGGCGGAAAAGACTCTGACACGGGATGACCTTAGCAAAAAACCTTCCACGGCCTCAGTGGGTTGTATGAAAAGTTTCTTGGTTCTAAATATCTCCATGTGGCATCCAAAATGAATGCCAGTACTGAAACCAAATTCTGAAGAGAAATATCAGAAAAGAACTAACATCCCACAATGAAGAAACATCTTCAAAGAAGATGTTGTTAAAAAAATACCACAAAAGTCCTTTCCAACAAATTCCAGACCTAAAAGTAAAGCTTTAAAATGAAGCTCCAAGCACAGAAGTCTTGAATCCTTTGCTCTGTGCCTGAAGAGGCCCATTTAAAGGAAGGCATTTCTAACCAGATAACACTGTCTTTATTTGACCAGACCTATGGGGCATAGCAATGAGAAAAGAAGGTGGCAACTACACCTTTTGAAATTATAATAGCATGGTCTAGAAGAGAAGTCAGCACACTTCTTCTATAAAGGGCCAGAGAGCAAATATCTTAGGCTTTGCAGGCCATATGGCCTCTGTTGCAACTATTCAACTCTGCTCTTGTAGTGCAAAAAAATAGTCATAGACAATATATAACCAAATAAGCATGGCTGTGTTCCAATGCAACTTCATGAATGCTGAAATTTGAATTTTATATAATTTTCATGAAAAATTATTGTTTTGATTTTTTTCAACCATTTAAGAATATGAAAACCAGTCTTAGCTCACGGGCTGTACATAAACAGTCAGTGGGCTCGGTTTAGCTTGGAGGCCATCACTGGCCAACCTCCGGTACAGAGCACTTAGTTCCCAATTGTACGGAACTTGAATGTTGGTGGAAAGATGGGAATATCTGAGGCCAGCTCATAGGAGAGTTAAGTTAGAAGGCAGAAAGATAGAAACATGATGTGCTTTTTTTTTTTTTTTTGATTTGACACATTCATTTTTTGAAATGGTTACCAGAAGAAGGATACTTTTACATCCATCACCTCAGTTACCTTTTTCTCACACACACACACACACACACACACACACACACACACTGTATTTTATTTTTACAAGAGATAAATAAACTGACAGCAAGCATTGTAAATGGATGACCACAACAAAAGCAACAATGATTGCAGTTACCAAACACAAAACACACTCATACTAAGAAACATGATATTCTTTACGAGTTTCAGATATTTACCTTAAATCTCTTCTCTTGCTGAATTCCTCTGGTGGAATTGTCCAAGGCAGGTCTTGAGGGAGACATTCTAAAACTTCTGAAGAGAAATCAGAGAAATCCACTCCATACTCTGTTAGTATCCCTTCTGTTTCAGGCTCGATCTCACCAGCCTGCCCAAGACTCTTAGCCAGCTGCCTGTGGACAGGACAGACAGGAATAAGCATGTTAGTGAGTAATGAAACATAGGTGATCCATTTCCTCTCTAAAAATGAGGGTAGTAGGAAAGTCTTTGAAACCTCCTGCCCCTCCCCCAGAAGGAACACCATCATCAGTGAACGGGGAGGGGGGCAAGCAGAAGAGATGAGGATACTCTTGTCCTGCTAACGCCGTGACTACAGTATAATTTTACCTTTCCTCAGGAATTCTGACCTAGGGAGTAGGGCCAGACAGCCCTTCTTAGGACTGTGGAAGCTGTTATTCATGGAGAATTAAAAGCTTCTGTCAATTATTTCTCTTGTAAACACCTTTAGAGACAATTCTGATCAACCCAGTTTGCTGTTGAATCACTAGTCTCACAGCGCCTATGCCTTCCATCATGCTGACTAGATTAGAGCTCGTGTTTTGATTTCTTTCACAATTCTACTGATTTTTCCCTTAATGTTTTAAAATATTTTATCTGAACACAAAAGTAATATATGTTCACTCTAGAGAAGTTAGAAAAGAAAGAAATATACCAAGAAGAAAATTTAAATTATCTTTAATCCAGTCACCCAGCAAACGACCATTTGCATTTTAAGGTACTGGTCCATTAAAAGTAAGAGTGCATTTAATAGGACAGTCCTGATGCTATGAGTAGGATTCCATCTTTTAGAGGGCTGATCTCACTCTTTTATCTGTGGGACATCTACACATATATCAAAATTGATAATTCTCGATTCTTCTAAGTATTGGCATGCCACATACAGACCACAAGTCTAAAGTTAAGTGCTGAATACAGATAGTCAATAAGGAAACGTGACATAAGTCTCAAAACAGCCGCCTTTGTTGAGGGTGCTGGGGAGACCAGAGAAGGCTACCTCCTCCATTGTATAGGTCTACTTATCCACCAGCGTGATCCAGGAATCCACCCTCAGTAATTCCTGCAAGCAGTTTAGCTCTGGCATTAGGGTCTTCTCTGGGGTCATTCAATTTCTTTGAAGAAGATTCTGTTTCCTACATAAGGGTAGATGCCTGGCTACTAGAGTTCTTAGGTACACAGTGGTGGAGTGGGACTGGGGATGTGGTTGCCTTACATGCAGACTTTTAACAAATTCCCATTTTCAGCCTCACTACTGGAACATGGCAGTGGTGACAGAACGGCTGGCCCCATTTCTCATATGCCAGCCAAGAGAGACCAGCCCACTGTTGACACATACACCTGCCCACCAGCACAGGCTCAAGGCAGCCTGTAGGTTGACCTGTGGGCTCCAGGTGGCCTGTAGGCATTTCACGTACAATGGTGGCTCAGACCAGTGCCTTCTCCTCAAACGTAGGTGGTGATCTCCCAGAAAGCACATCAAAAAGCCAAAGATAGCAAAAATACATGGGAAAAAATAACAGAAAGCTATCTGGAAGATCCACAAATATATGAAAATTAACCAACCAATGGATTAAAGAGGAAGTAAAAAGAGAATTAGAAAATATTTTGACCTGAATAAAACACAACATAACAATGTTTGTGAGAAGCAGCTAAAGCAGTGCTTTGAGGGAAATTTACAGCATTAAATGCTCATATTAGAAAAGAAGAAATGTGTCAGTGACCTAAACTTCTACCTTAAAAAACTGAAAAAAGAAAAGCAAATTAGATCCCAGGTAAGCAGAAGGAAGGAAATAATAAAGAAATAAGAATCAATGAATAGAAAATGAAGAAACAATAAAGAAAACCAATAAAATCAAAAGCTGATTCTTTGAAAAGATAATAAAATAGGTAAGCTTCTGGTGAGGCTGATCAAGAAAAATAAGGAAGAAGTTACCAATATCAGGAATGAGAGAACATTTTTATAGATCCTATGAGTATTAAAAGAATAATAAGGGAATTATGAATGACTTTAGGCCAACAAATTCAACATTTGGATGAAATGGGTAAACTCCTTGAAAGACATATACTGCCTAAGACTCCTCAAGCAGATACCAATACCTAAATATTCCTTTATCTGCTAAAGAAACTGAATTCATAGTTTAAAATGTTCCCACAAAGAAAAATTCAGGCCCAGATGGTTTCACTGGAGAATGCTACTAAGTCTTCAAGGAAGAATTAATACTAATTCCATAGAAACTCTTTCAGAATGCAGAATAGGACAGAACACTTCCTAACTAGTTTTATGAAGCCAGCATTACCCTGATACCAAAATCACACAAAGGATTCATGAGCTCAATATCCCTCATGAAAAACAGACTTAAAATTCTTATGAAATATTAGCAAACAGAATTCAGCAATACGTAAAACGATAATACAACATTCAAGACCAAGTAATTCAAGATCTGTCTGACATTCAAAAATTAATCAATTTAATTCATCAATTAGCAAACAATGAAAAAACACATACAATTATCTCAATAGAAGCAAAAAAGCATTTAACAAAATTCAACATCTATTCATGATCAAAACACTCAGCAAATGAGTAATGAACAGGAAGGTCCTCAACTTAATAGTGAAAGACTAAATGCTCTCCTCCAGATCAGGAACACAAGGGTGTTCACTCTCACCAATAGTATTAAACATGGTATTGGAAGTCTTAGTGAGAACCATAAAGCAAGAAAAAGAAAGGAAAGGCATACAAATCAGAAATGAAGACTTCCACATTGCATGTAAGTGGACCAAAGGACTACAATTCCCATTACAGAAGCCTCCTACTTAATGCCTGGCATCTCTTTATAGAAGACACCTCTAACTCTACAAAAACTAGTACACTGTGAAACTAGTGTGAAAGCCAGCACGCTGTATGACTGTGGCCAAACTAATCCTGATAAAAGACTATGATTGAACTTCTTGTTCTTGGCTTTCCAGACTGGCCTTTGTTCCTACCCATAACTTTCTTAGGACATTCAAGACTCTTACTGTTTCTATGAGCCCTTCAGTACCCTTCTAAAAATTCCTTTTCCAACCACAGTTGGTTTCTCCTGTTTGCAACCAAGAATCTAGACAGTTAAAGACTCAGGTCTCATTAATTTTCAAAATGACAACATTATGACCTGTGTTCACTAGAATGCAGTTCCTGTTGAGGATTTGGGGAACCTGTTGTCACCTCTGAAGTCTGAAGGACATTTTGGAAATTAATATTTTGAAAATTAATGGGACCTGAGTTACCTCCAGCCCATCTAAACAATTATTCTCACAGGTTCCTGAGGTTCTATTCTCCATCTCCTAAAACTAATGGGTTTGTCTGGGTTCTTGGTTGTAAGCATGAGAAACTAACTCCAGACAGAAAAGTAATTTATTGGAAAGATACCAAAGAGATCACAGAAACAGTGAAAGACCTGGAGAACCTGAAAAGAGGGTAGAAACAAAAGAATTACATGCTCAACCTCTAAAGTCTTGATTCCAGGCTAAGGTGGAAATTCAGTGACCTCCTATGCATATCAAAAAATTATTTTGGGGGCTTCCCTGGTGGCGGAGTGGTTGAGAGGCTGCCTGCCGATGCAGGGGACACGGGTTCGTGCCCTGGTCCAGGAAGACCCCACATGCCGCGGAGCGGCTGGGCCCGTGAGCCATGCCCGCTGAGCCTGCGCGTCCGGAGGCTGTGCTCCGCAACCGGAGAGGCCACAACAGTGAGAGGCCCACGTACCACAAAAAAAAAAAAAAAAAAAAAATTATTTTGAATCTATTGCAGCTGCCAGGCTAAGACGGCAACAAAATAAATAAACAAAAATAAAAATCCGGCTTCCAGTGTCCTTGTCCCCACGCTGAGCCACAGCCACCCCCCGCTTCTGCAGGAGACCGACCAACATTAGCAGGTGTTCCAATGTGATGCTGAATAAGAATGTTGAGAGAAGACCCACCACCAGTCCCTCCCATCAGGAAGCTTGCACAAGCCTCTCAGATAGCCTCATCCACCAGGGGACAGATAGCAGAAGCAAGAAGTACTACAATTCTGCAGCCTGTGGAACGAAAACCATATTCACAGAAAGAAAGACAAAATGAAAAGGCAGACGACTATGTACCAGAGGAACGAACAAGATAAAACCCCAGAAAAACAACTAAATCAAGTGGAGATAGGCAACCTTCCAGAAAAAGAATTCATAATAATGACAGATATGATGATACAGGACCTTGGAAAAAGAATGGAGGCAAAGATCGAGAAGATGTAAGAAATGTTTAACAAAGACCTAGAAGAATTAAAGAAGAAACACCTAGGAGAATTAAAGAACAAACAGACATGAACAATACAGTAACTGAAATGAAAAATACACTAGAAGGAACCAATAGCAGAATAACTGAGGCAGAAGAACGGATAAGTGACCTGGAAGACAGAATGGTGGAATTCACTGCCACAGAACAGAAGAAAGAAAAAAGAATGAAAAGAAACGAAGACAGCCTAAGACACCTCTGGGACAACATTAAACACATTCACATTACAGGGATCCCAGAAGGAGAAGAGAGAGAGAAAGGACCTGAGAAAATATCTGAAGAGATTATAGTTGAAAACTTCCCTAACATGGGAAAGGAAAGAGCCACCCAAGTCCAGGAAGCACAGAGAGTTGCAGACAGGATAAACCGAAGGAGAAACACGCTGAGACACATAGTAATCAAACTGACAAAAATTAAAGACAAAGAAAAATTACTGAAAGCAACAAGGGAAAAACTACAAATAACATACAAGGGAACTCCCATAAGGTTAACAGCAGATTTCTCAGCAGAAACTCTTCAGGCCAGAAGGGAGTGGCATGATATATTTAAAATGATGAAAGGGAAGAACCTACAACCAAGATTACTCTACCTGGCAAGGACCTCATTCAGATTCGATGGAGAAATCAAAATCTTTACAGACAAGCAAAAGCTAAGAGAATTCAACACCACCAAACCAGCTTTACAACAAATGCTAAAGGAACATCTCTAAGTGGGAAACACAAGAGAAGTAAAGGACCTACAAAATAAACCCATAACAATTAAGAAAATGGTAACAGGAACATATATATCAATAATTACCTTAAACGTGAATGGATTAAGTGCTCCAGTCAAAAGACACAGGCTCACTGAATGGATACAAAAATAAGACCCATATATATGCTGTCTACAGGAGACCCACTTTAGACCTAGGGACACATACAGACTGAAAGCGAGGGGATGGAAAAACATATTACATGCAAATGGAAATCAAAAGAAAGCTGGAGTAGCAATCCTCATATCAGATAAAATAGACTTTAAAACAAAGACTGTTACAAGAGACAAGGAAGGACACTACATAATGATCAAGGGATCAATCCAAGAAGAAGATATAACAATTATAAATATATATGCACCCAACATAGGAGCACCTCAATACATAAGGCAACTGCTAACAGCTATAAAAGAGAAAACTGACAGTAACACAAGAATAGTGGGGGACTTTAGCATCTCCCTTACACCAATGGACAGATCATCCAAACAGAAAATTAATAAGGAAACACAAGCTTTAAATGACACAATAGACCAGATAGATTTAATTGATATTTATAGGACATTCCATACCAAAACAGCAGATTACACTTTCTTCTCAAGTGCTCATGGAACATTCTACAGGATAGATCACTACTTGGGTCACAAATCAAGCCTCATGAAATTTAAGAAAATTGAAATCATATCAAGCATCTTTTCTGACCACAATGCTATGAGATTAGAAATCAATTACAGGGGGAAAAAAACGTAAAAAACACAAACACATGGAGGCTAAACAACAGGTTACTAAATAACCAAGAGATCACTGAGGAAATCAAAAACTACCTAGAGACAAATGACAATGAAAACACGATGATCCAAAACCTATGGGATACAGCAAAAGCAGTACTAAGAGGGAAGTTCATAGCAATACAATCCTACCTCAAGAAACAAGAAAAATCTCAAACAATCTAACCATACACCTAACGGAAGTAGAGAAAGAAGAACAAACAAAACCCAAAGTTAGTAGAAGGAAAGAAATCATAAAGGTCAGAGCAGAAATAAATGAAATAGAAACAAAGAAAACAATAACAATGATCAATAAAACTAAAAGCTGGTTCTTTGAGAAGATAAACAAAATTGATAAATCTTTAGCCAGACTCATCAAGAAAAAGAGGGAGAGGACTCAAATCAATAAAATTAGAAATGAAAAAGAAGTTGTTACAACAGACACCACAGAAATAAAAAGCATCCTAAGAGACTACTACAAGCAACTCTATGCCAATAAAATGGACAACCTGGAAGAAATGGACATTCTTAGAAAGGTATAAGCTTCCAAGACTGAACCAGGAAGAAACAGAAAATATGAACAGACCAATAACAAGTAATGAAATTGAAACTGTGATTAAAAATCCTACAACAAACAAAAGTCCAGGACCAGATGGCTTCACAGGCGAATTCTATCAAACATTTAGAGAAGAGCTAACACCCATCCTTCTCAAACTCTTCCAAAAAATTGCAGAGAAAGGAACCCTCCCAAACTCATTCTACGAGGCCACCATCACCCTGATATCAAAACAGACAGAGATACTACAAAAAAAGAAAATTACAGACCAATATCACTGATGAAGATAGATGCAAAAATCCTCAACAAAATACTAGCAAACAGAATCCAACAACACATTAACAGGATCATACACCATGATCAAGTGAGATTTATCCCAGGGATGCAAGGATTCTTCAGTATACGCAAATCAATCAATGTGATACACCATATTAACAAACTGAAGACTAAAAACCATATGATCATCTCAATAGATGCAGAAAAAGCTTTTGACAAAACTGAACACCCATTTATGATTAAAACTCTACAGAAAGTGGGCATAGAGGGAACCTACTTCAACATAATAAAGGCCATATAAGACAAACCCACAGCAAACATCATTCTCAATGGTGAAAAACTGAAAGCATTTCCTCTATGATCAGGAACAAGACAAGGATGTCCACAATTATTATGTGCCACAATTATTCAACATAGTTTTGGAAGTCCTAGCCATGGCAATCAGAGAGGAAAAAGAAATAAAAGCAATACAAATTGGAAAAGAAGAAGTAAAACTGTCACTGTTTGCACATGACATGATACCATACATAGAGAATCCTAAAGATGCCACCAGAAAACTACAAGAGCTAATCAATGAATCTGGTAAAGTTGCAGGATACAAAATTAATGCACAGAAATCTCTTGCACTCCTATACACTAACAACAAAAGACCAGAAAGAGAAATTAAGGAAACAATCCCATTCACCATTGCAACAAAAAGAATAAAATACCTAGGAATAAACCTACCTAAGGAGGTAAAAGACCTGCACTCAGAAAACTTTAAGACACTGATGAAAGAAATCGAAGATGACACAAACAGTTGGAGAGATATACCATGTTCTTGGATTGGAAGAATCAATACTGTGAAAATGACTATACTACCCAAAGCAATCTACAGATTCAATGCAATCCCTATCAAATTACCAGTGGCCTTTTTTCCCAGAACTAGAACAAATATCTTAAAATTTGTATGGAGACACAAAAGACCCTAAATAGCCAAAGCAGTCTTGAGGGAAAAAAAAAATGGAGTTGGAGGAATCAGACTCCCTGACTTCAGACTACACTACAAAGCTACAGTAATCAAGACAATGTGGTACTGGCACAAAAACAGAAATACAGATCAATGGTACAGGAGAGAAAGCCAGAGATAAACCCACATACCTATGGTCAACTAATCTATGACAAAGGAGGCAAAGATATACAATGGAGAAAAGACAGTCCCTTCAATAAGTGGTGCTGGGAAAACTGGACAGCTACATGTAAAAGAATGAAATTAGAACACTCCCTAACACACACCATACACAAAAATAAACTCAAAATGGATTACAGACCTAAATGTAAGACCGGACACTATAAAACTCTTAGAGGAAAACATAGGAGGAACACTCTTTGACATAAACCACAGCAAGATCTTTTTTGATACACCTCCTAGAGTAATGGAAATAAAAATAAACAAACAGGACCTAATGAAACTTAAAAGCTTTTGCACAGCAAAGGAAACTATAAGCAAGACGAAAAGACAACCCTCAGAATGGGATAAATTATTTGCAAACAAATCAACGGACAAAGGATTAATGTCCAAAATATATAAACAGCTCATGCAGCTCAATATTAAAAAAAAAAACCCAATCCAAAAATGGGCAGAAGACCTAAATAGACATTTCTCCAAAGAAGACATACAGATGGCCAAGAAGCACATGAAAAGCTGCTCAACATCACTAATGATTAGAAAAATGCAAATCAAAACTACAATGAGGTGTCACCTCACACCGGTTTGAATGGGCATCATCAGAAAACCTACAAACAACAAATGCTGGAGAGGGTGTGGAGAAAAGGGAACCCTCTTGCACTGTTGGTGGGAATGTAAATTGATACAGCCACTATGGAGAACAGTATGGAGGGTCCTTAAAAAACTAAAAATAGAATTACCATATGACCCAGTAATCCCACTACTGGGCATATACCCAGAGAAAACCATAATTCAAAAAAACACATGCACCCCAATGTTCACTGCAGCACTATTTACAATAGCCAGCTCATGGAAGCAACCTAAATGCCCATCGACAGATGAATGGATAAACAAGATGTGGTACAAATATACAATGGAATATTACTCAGCCATAAAAAGGGATGAAAATGGGTCATTTGTAGAGACATGGATGGACCTAGAAACTGTCATACAAAGTGACGTAAGCCAGAAGGAGAAAAACAAATATCGTATATTAACACATATATGTGGAATCTAGCAAAATGGTACAGATGAACCAGTTTGCAAGGCAGAAATAGAGACACAGATGTAGAGAACAAATGTATGGACACCAAGGGGGGAAAGTGGCAGGGTGGGTGGTGGGATGAATTGGGAGGTTGGAATTGACATATATACACTAATATGTATAAAATAGATAACTAATAAGAACCTGCTGTATAATAAATAAATAAATAAAATAAAAAAAACAAAAAAACCCAAAAAACAAAAAATAAATAAATAAATTAAAATCCAAGGGTGATAAGTCACTGTATTGTTGAATTCAGTCTTACTAAGTCTCCTACATGAAAAGTAGGAGTACTAATCAGAAGGAGTAAGACTCAAGAGAACCAAACCATATATATATATATATATATATATATATTTCATATATGTATATACATAGAAATACAAGATTAGGAAACACAAGATATAGGAAGATGCAGAAAGGTCTGAGTACCTTGGATGCCTAGTTCTAACTGACCTTTCATTGTCACAAGTCATAAACGGACTATGATAGCATATCCATCCTAAGTGGTGGTCTATGAAATGACAGTAGAGCAGAAACTTCCTCCCTGCAGGCAGAACTTCAAGCAATATATCCATGGTCTACTTTGGCTGAGGAAAGATGGCCTGATGGGCAGAGGCTACATGTTTAACCAGATGGATAGGGACCTAAAAGAAGAAAGACTGGAGGATTGGTGACAAAGACATCTGGGGAACAGACATGGAGAAACAGGCCAACTGCAATGGGCCCAGAGTACGATTATTTGTGTTCCATGAGAATGGTCAGCAAAAGACTCCCACTGTGGAGGCAAGATGACCTTGAGAATGTCAACCAAGCCCCTTCCCCAGGCACTGCAGTGCTTGCTCAATGGGCATAAGAACAAAGTACCTGGTAACAGGAAATGAGCTCCACCGCATAAGCTTCCGCTCACTAATGCTAACCAATTCTTACAGAATGCCAGCTGCCCAGCAGCAGCAACCAACTCTGCCCCGATACAGAACCACGGCAGGAGGACCCACCAACCAGCCGATAGCAGATTTAGTTCACTGAGGTCTTCTATGATGGAGAGGACAGCAATCTTTCTCCATTAAAAGAAACACTAATTCTGGGTTTGGTTTTGCTGTCTTCATTTGTTCTACCCACCTTGCTTATAAACACCATAATCCATAGATTTACCAAATACTGTTTAAGCTATTGTGTTACCTCACTCAGTACAGTTTGTAATCAAGAATTTCACCTTACAGAAGTAGAGAAGCCCACTGAATTCACTGATTAGAATGATGTATAGCGTACTGACGAGCTAAATCGGGAGGTAACATCTTATGAGGTTGGGATATAACGTTGCTTTTATTATTCTAGAGTTGTGCACACCGTCTGGGGACCAAGAATGCAAGGGAGGGGTTGGGCCTTTCACTGTCATACTTAAGACTCACTCACAGTAATACTCACTTCTACATTTGAGAGACTTTAGTACCTCTGAGGACAGTTGTGATTCCTCTGAATTCAAGGCTAAGACTCCAAGAATCCCAACTGATTTATTAACAAGGCATAAAATATACTTCCTACTTCCTTCCTGAAAAGAACTATGTGCAATTCGAGTCAGTTGAGAGATGACTCAGAAATAAGGGTTCAAGAATGGCAAGTAATGATATAAAGAGGTTAATCATATACTATGTTGATCCATATGAAATTACCAATATATTTGACCATTTTTTACCTATAAAACACAATTTCACATGATTCTCTCCTACAGTATTAAAAAAAATGTAAAATAATTAACCATACATATAATCCAACAGCATACACAGTTTTCGGAAGAAGTATAAACAACAAAGTAGATCATATAGAGCTTATTAGAGAATTAAACTAATATGAAAAGAAACACATTCTAATATGTGAGTAGGAGTCTCAGTAACAGTCTTTGTGAGGCAGACTTAAAACACAGTGCCCATTCTACTCCTACTTGGTGAGACTGGAGTGGCCAAAAATGATCATCTTATGCTTGTTAATGGAGGGCTTAAACACCTGAACAAACGGCATTTTATAATATTCAACTTAAAAACTATAATGCTAAAATCTAAGAACTCATTATTTAAAGATGCGGGGGGGGGGGAAGGTGGGGAGGTGTTCCATTAAAAAAAATACTGCATGTAAAAAGGAAGAAAAGAACAAGCAAGGGAAATGGCAGAAGGAGAAAACATACATTATAAGTATAAAGACACAGAAATGACTATCTTGACCAAAGATATTAGCAAGAGCTCAAAAATTTATGAAAATATCACCACTAAAGGAGAGCTCAAAGCAAAGATCCAAGTGCATAC
This sequence comes from Delphinus delphis, assembly GCF_949987515.2. Taxonomy (NCBI): domain Eukaryota; kingdom Metazoa; phylum Chordata; class Mammalia; order Artiodactyla; family Delphinidae; genus Delphinus; species Delphinus delphis. The sequence goes on from NC_082689.1 coordinate 7,904,011, forward strand.
AAAATAAATAAATTTCACAAAAGGAAATAAAAACTAGTGTGTTAGACCTAGGAAATAGGAAATAAGTAGAAAAGAAAAAAAATCCATCATAGAAATGAAAAGTCATACGGGAGATAACTAATGAAGAACTGACACAATTTGAAAAAAATAAGGATCATAGAGAAAATCTGAGAGAAGTGGGAAAAAATGAAATTGGAACATACTAAGGGTATAAAAAGATTATAGGGAAAACAGATATGAAAGGTAGGTGAAGGAGATCAAACACTGGCATAACTGATATTCCTGAAGGAACTGCATATATGAAATAGAAAACATTTTCAAAAATATCACTAAGACAACTTTCCTGAAATAAAAGAAATTTTACAGACAAAAAGGGTATATACCATGTCTCAGGAAAAACTAATACAGAAAATTACCACTGAAGTTAGTGGACTTTAAAGATGAAGATTTTTAAATGCAAGAACTCACAGAATGTAATTCTCACAAACCATTTCTGAAGGACTGCTAGATAAAGACGACAGCCTACCAAGAAATGGAGCAATTTCTCCAAAAAGAAGACGAGTGCTGAATACTGGATCCACTTCTGTTGGGATGGAAAGGTGAAAGGAAAGGAGGACAAAAGTAAGCAGGTGATGATGGACCTAATATTCGTCAGAACAAGTCATGTCAGTCATTAGATCTTTGCTGAAATTTAAAGGAAAAAACAAAAACCCTGTCTTTTATCTTATTTAATTTTATTGTTGCTTTGCGTTCTGGCAAAATATTTTCACCATGCTCTATTCTGAGTCCAAAGAATCTTGATTTGTTCACTGAAATTATAACATGGCCTATAAAAACAAAATTATATTTTGATTAGGGCCTCCAAATGTGATCAATGACTCCAAGTTTCTATTAGTAGGAATTAACATTTATTTCACTAAGTTGCAGAGAATGTTTCTCAAATATCGTATTTAAATAAATTTATTATAGGTTTTCACTCAAGATGCATTTGATAGTAGCATAGACTAGATAGCTTGCAGGAGATAAAAATCTAACAGGTCAGCAATAAGAGCTCATGTATTCAGACCTTAGATGCCCCAGAAAGAATCATACGCTGTCTACTTATAAATTCTGCCATCACTCTAAAAACCAAAATAACTTGGGATCTAAACAAAAGCAGAAGCTAGTAAGGAACTGACTTACACATTGTGTATTTCTCTTACAGAAGGATTTGTTTTATATTTTTATTTCAGCGTAAATTTTATTTTAAATGAATACTGAAAGTAACTTTCCCTTTCATGTGTTACAGTTCAAATATTACAACTTCCTAAGCAGTTTCTGTCTTCTATTCACTGTCTGAAAAGATGGTAACAGCTGCTTTAGGACAACTATGATTCAATGTCGCATCAAAATGTTTGGCCAGGGGCTTCCCTGGTAGCGCAGGGGATAAGAATCCGCCTGCCAATGCAGGGGACACGGGTTCAATCCCTGGTCCGGGAAGATCTCACATGCCGCAGAGCAACCAAGCCCGTGCGCCACAACTACTGAGCCTGCGCTCTAGAGTCCACGAGCCACAGCTACTGAAGCCCATGCACCTAGAGCCCGTGCCCTGCAACAAGAGAAGCCACTACAATGAGAAGCCCACGCACCACAACGAAGAGTAGCCCCTGCTTGCTGCAACTAGAGAAAGCCTGCGTGCAGCAACGAAGACCCAATGCAGCCAATAAATAAATAAATAAATTTTAAAAATGCCCAATTCTCTTAAAAAGCAACCTACTCTGCACTAAAATATGTCCTTCAAAAATAACTTGGGGGACTTCCCTGGTGGCACAGTGGTTAAGAATCCGCCTGCCAATGCACGGGACACGGGTTCGACACGGGTTCAAGGCCTGGTCCAGGAAGATCCCACATGCCGCAGAGCAACTAAGCCTGTGTGCTACAACTCCTGAGCCTGCTCTCTAGAGCCCGCGAGACACAACTACTGAAGCCCGCGGGCCTAGAGCCTGTGCTCCGCAACAAGAGAAGCCACCGCAGTAAGAAGCCCGCGCACCACAACTAAGAGTAGCCCCTGCTCGCCCCAACTAGAGAAAGCCCGGGCACAGCAACGAAGACCCAACACAGCCAAAAATAAATTAATTAATTAATTTTAAAAAAATAAAAATAAAAGTTATTATTGATAAAGAATTCTAAAAAACCAAATAACTTGGAAACTCTCACAGCCAAGAGGACCCTAAAGAGACATGACAACTAAATGTGATATACAGGTATTCTAAATGGGAGCCCTGAACAGAAAAGGGACGTTAGATTTTTTGTAAATCAAGGATTTCTGAATAAAGGTATGCACCCTAGTTAATAATAACATATTAGTTTTGGTTCATTAACTGTAACGAAGGCACCATACTACATGTTAACAATAGGGAAACTAGGTGCGGGGGTATATGAGAACTCTGTACCATCTTGACAATTTTTCTGTAAATATAAAACTGTTCTAAAAAATAAAACTGAGAAGAATGAGTAAAAGAAGTTATCTAGATTTCCACTAATAGGTAAATGATAAACTGAACAATGGTATATTTGTTCAACTGATTATTACGCATTTAAAAAATAATTTTGAGGGGCTTCCCTTGTGGCGCAGTGGTTGGGGGTCCGCCTGCCGATGCAGGGGACACAGTTTCGTGCCCCGGTCCGGGAAGATCCCACATGCTGCGGAGCGGCTGGGCCCGTGAGCCATGGCCGCTGAGCCTGCGTGTCCGGAGCCTGTGCTCCGCAACAGGAGAGGCCACAGCAGTGAGAGGCCCATGTACTGCAAAAATAAATTAATAATAATAATAATAATTTTGAAGATGCAGCAACATAAAAATGACTATGACATAAAGTAAAAAGAATAAAATGTATTTAGGAATAGTATAATTTAACTATGTAAAATTTATGAAAAGATTAAAAGGGAATGGTGTTAATTTTTTTTTAGAGAAAAAGGATTATGAGTGACTATTTTCTCTATTTTCTAAACTTCCTCTAATGTTGTAACATTTTTAATTTAAAAATTATAGAAACATTTATTATAATGAAACTGTGGTGCCCAGGGCTGGTTGCCTAACCAACATTCAATCCCCTCTTCCTCCTTCCTAATAGAAACCTAATCTTCTTCATAGAGGGAACTCATCTCACCTTCAGATCTTCATTATTCTAATAAAGTCAGAGCATAGCTCCCCTGGAGACCATAATCGATATCATGGTTGGTGGATAGAATTTCCCCCTTCCTTGTTTGATGTGATCAAGAAAGCATGCAGCTTGAGCACGCTGGCAGCCATCTTCACGGCCATAGAGAATCCACTGCTAGATCACTGAAAACAGCAAGGGGCAATCTGATAATATCAAGTCACTGACTATACTAGGCCTGAAGCCTGCACAACCTCTGGACTCCCACTTATGTGAGATAATATATTCCCTTATTATTTAAGTCACTTTGGGTCAGGGTTTTCTATCACTTGGTGCTAAAAGCATCCTAACTAATATAAAAATATTTTAAAATATCTTCCATGAGAAGCAAACTTTCCTTTCCTTCCCTTCCCTCTGCAACAGAAAATATAAAGCTCTTACTACCAAAAATAAAATCTCAGGACTGTTCACATCATATATCTTGTAGATATTCAGTACACACTGACATGGTACGGCTGGTTCTAGAGCATAAAAATACTATTAATGGCTCCTTCCTTAAGCAATGTATTTCTATCTTAAAGCCGCTCCCTTTATGATTTCCATGTTGAACCAGGCCCCCCCAAAATAAAACAAGCTCATTTCACCTTCATGAAAGACCAAGAAGTCATCCCTTCCCCAGGGCAGATCTCTCTCCTCAGTATTATCACTCTCCTTTGATTATATCTCCTTTCTGGCACATGCCTCTTTCTAGCTGTGTAAATGTGGTTTAGGTATTGTACATCTCTTATTTATTATAGATGAGGAGAATCATCCTAAAGAGAATAAACATTTCTTTGTTTCTGTATCTTACACTGATGCTTGTTCATCTTAAGTGCCCAATACATGATGGTTGAATAAATAAATAAACAAATTAATGCTCTTGAGCCTGGAAAAAAGGCATTCTGTTCCTCCTTGAAACTCCAGAGGAAAACTAAGAAAACTGAAGATGGTAAAAAAATAAATAAAACCCAAAACATGGATCTAGGTAAACACTTGAGTCCTTTAATAACCAGCTGCCACGTTAGCAAAGTTATTAATACTAATATCAAAAAAATCAGGAACAAGAAAAAAATGCCTGCTACTACTGCTTTCACTCAAAATTGAACTGTCATTACTCATTTGTGTGGAAAATATCTCCTTCCCAATTGTGAGTTGCCAGTTCAGGAAGATTTGAAAAAGAAATAAAAGTTTTAGGGATTTGAATTGAAGAAACAAATCTGTTTACCAATGATATGATTATCTACATTAAAAATCCAAAGGAAACTATACCCAAAGTATTAAAATTAATAAGGGGATTTAGCAAGGTGTCTGGATAAAGAATTAATATACAAAAATTAACTGTAATTTTATATACCAGCACCAAAAAGTTAGAAAATGCAACTTAAAGTGTCTGTTCTTCAGAAGTTAACATTAACAACATGAAAAGACAACTCTTAAACCAAGGAAAAGATATTTTCCATATTATTAACTGCTAAAAGACTACTTTCTAGAATATTTTTTTAAACTCAAAAAAAAATCAAATGACAAACACCCCAATTAAAAAAGAATGCTAAAATGAGTGAGTGAAAGTTTAAGCAAAAAGAGAATTGCAGAGTTTCAAAAAATATCTCCCAGAATATAGTATAATATTTACAAGGGAAAATAGTAAGTTAGGAACTCTGGCAGATATCATCTTAGCCAAGTGATCAAGGTTAACTTCACCAGTATACATACTGATATCACGTACCCCCTGATATGATGTACATCACTTTGTGGTATCCTTCCCAATAATGCTTAATCTCAGTCTAATCATGAGAAGACATTAGACAAACCCAAACTGAGAAACATTCAAAATCACTGACCAGTACTCTTCAAAAGTGTCAAGGTCATGAAAGACAAGGCTGAGGAATTATCACAAATTGGAAAAACTACAGTGACATGACAACTGCAATGTAGGATCCTGGACCAGATGCTCAAACAGAAAAAGGAGGTTAGTGGAAAACCTGATAAGATCTGAATAAATTCGACACTTTATTTAACAGTATTGTACCAAAGTTAATGTTTTAGTTTTGGTAAATATTCTATGATAATACAAAGATGTTCACATAAGGAGAAGCTGCGTAAAGGGGATACAGGAACTCTCTGTACTATTTTTGCAATTCGAAATCTAAATTATCAAAACAAAAAATTAACTGTGAAAAAAATGAGTAAAAACATTAAAGATAATCTCTAGGAGAGGAAACATAATGACCATAAATATATGAAAAGGTGCGCAATCTCATCAGTAATTAGGAAAATACAAATTGAAATCACAGTGAGATACCATTTTACATCCACTTGTTTGGCAAAAACTGAAGAGTCTAACAATATCACATGTTGATAAGAATGTGAAGCAATGGAATTTAAACACTGCTGGTAGGACTAAAAATGGGTAGAGCCACTTTGGAAAATGATTTGGCTGTAAAGTTGTAAAGTTAAACATGCACATGTGTATCACAGATGATGCAGTAATTTTACTCTTAAGTAGAGTCTAGAGAAACCAGTTAGTAAGCACTGGAATGTTCATAGGAGCATTGTTTATAATAGCAACACCTTCATTTCAACCCAAATATGCACCGCTAGATAAACAAATTATAGTATATTTCAGGAAATAGAAATATTATGAATTAAAATGAATGAAATATATGAATATATCTTGGAAACATAATGTTAAATGAAAAAAAAGCAAGTCGCAGAAGAATCTGCGTAGCATGGTATTTTTTATAAAGTTCGAAAACAAGCAAAACTAACACTTTCAGGGATATAAATATGGGTAAATTATAAAGAAAGGTAGATGTCTGAGACAGTGGTTACCTCCTGGGAAAAAATTAGGGGTTAGGACAGAGAGGAACACACAGGGAGCTTCAATAGTATTGTGACAGATTTCTTAATCCGGGTGGTGAGTTCAAGGGTTGGTTTAAATACAAGAATTCAAAAATCACTTTAGTGTTACATGTATTCTTTTATCTGTGAAACATACTTTGCAATAAATATTAATAAATATTTTTTTAATAAAGGAAACCTCATTTTATTTATTTCTTTATGTATGTATGTCTGCATTGGGTCTTTGCTACTGTGTGCGGGTTTTCTCTAGTTGTGGAGAGCGGGGGCTAGTCTTTGTCGTGGTGCGCGGGCTTCTCACTGCGGTGGCTTCTCTTGTAGCAGAGCACGGGCTCTAGGCGTGCGGGCTTCAGTAGTTGTGGCACGCGGGCTCAGCAGTTGTGGCTCACAGGCTCTAGAGCGCAGGCTCAGTAGTCGTGGCACACGGGCTTAGTTGCTCCGCCAGTGCCCCACAACTACTTCCTGGGATCTTCCTGGACCAGGGCTCAAACCTGTGTCCCCTGCATTGGCAGGCAGATTCTTAACCACTGCACCACCAGGGAAGTCCAATAAATATTTTAAAACAATATTTTAGACAAATATATACCCAACCCTTAATAGTGATTATTTCAGGGGATGAAATTCTGGAAAATATTCACTTTCTATAGCACATATTTTAAATAATTTTAGTATCAAATATATAATGAGTATGTATTGGAAAAAATGCAATTTTTTTAAAAATTTTGATACTGCAATAACAAATAGTTGTGAGATAGAAAGTTTTCCTCATTAGAATAATTTATAATGATCACTACCTCAATTTTTTTCACTCATCAGAGTTTCTCCACAAATACTGTTCCCATTCACAATCTATGCTGTTACAACTGGGTCCTACTGTAAGATTAATCAGGACAGTGCTGAAACATTCCCAGCTTCTTACACTTGGGAGTTGTGTGTATGTGCAAACATTCTCAACAAATGAGCATTAGGTCCACTGTTCTGCATGATGTGCTAGTAAAAACCTTACTGAGGGAAGGGGCCAACTACAGACAGAAGAAATTAAGACAGGAAAGTCCTTCGAATTGGTCTCTGTGCCTTAAAGAAAATAGGAACACTTAACAGTCAACATTAGTGTTGCAAGCCATTCATCCTCCTTCCTCTACCACATAGCCTCATAAAGTTTTAGCCTTAAAACTAGGCTATACACGGGAAGGCAGTCATACATTCTTGGAGTGATTATCACTATCATTATTGCTCTCATATAAATGCTTTCATGCATATCGGCCTATGTTGGAAACCCCATGCAAACAGATACAATGGTATATCAGATCCCTGAGAACCTGCAAGTGGAGAACAATCAAACATGGCCACACCCAGAACTTCAGTAAAAATACGCAGTGAAAACAAAGTATGGCAAATACTTGAGCTGTATATTTTACGTGTTATTTTCTATAATCAGGAGGAAAGAACATATTGTTTCCCTTTTTCTGGCTCAGTATTATGATGCAGCAGAAGGCAGCAAGTAAGGAATCGGGGACTTTAAAAAAAAAAGTGTGGGCAGATCAGTGATGACAGAATGTGGAAGAGAAGCAAGGCTCAGTAACACTGACTGATTTTAGGGAAGGCCCTAAAGATTGAGAGTGAAGAGTTTAATGTCAGTGTGAAGGGAGCAAAGAGGAGGCTGAAAGCTTTTAAGGAGTAAAAGAGAAGGCTGATGGTAGCTACGGTTCTCTAATACTTTAAAATAATATTTTCAAGAAGACTGCGGATGAAGCTGACAACCATGGAAGAAGGGTTCATGATTGCACACGGTACAAGGAAGGAACAATTTGGAACCAAAGCCTGCATCAAGACCACTCTCCTCCATTCCTTTTACTTTTGCTCTGTTTTGACCAAGATGCTCTCAATGTTGAAGACATTAGCTTTTACCAAAGCGGATCGTTCCAGGCCACCAGGTGGAGCCCAACAGTCACAAAAAAGAGCCCCCTCCTCAGCCTGATTTGCTTTTTGTCTACCAGCCAAGCTAGAGCCATACCCCCCCGAAAAGGACTTATAAAGTCTAAGTTTGGTAATACAAGTTTTTAGGATTACATAACACAGCCTCTTCCTCAGAAGAGTCTTCAGATACAAACATTCTCTTGAAAAGGTGAAATACTCTTTGCACGGGGGAAGGACTAGCTAGAGCTATTTTTCAATTTGCAAATCTTGTAGGCTACGCCTCAATGAAACAAACTAACTTATCCTGTTTGTTTTTTCTACCAACCTAGTTACTGTTTCTTTTTCCTAAACACAGTTTAATGTAATTTAATGACCATCTCCCCAATTCATATCTACCTCATAAGAAATTCGGTATCAATCAAACCTGAATGGAATAGTAAAAGTATTTGCTTCTATTAGTCAACAAATATTTCTGATTACTGACACCTTATAGGTGCAAAGGTGGGAGCTGAAGAAGATACCAGAACAGACCCCCTTACCCATCAGCCACTTCTTCCCCACCACACACATCGTCAATCAGAACTTCCTTTCCTCTCCTTTCCCCTCACCCAGTCACTCTCTCCAATGGAAGCTGCTATCCTTCATTCTCTTAAAATGAGCAGTACTATGACATCAAGCCTAGACAATCCACGTTCAACCAAAAATTTCTCAACCCTGCTAGACATGCATTGACCTATTCATTTTCCTCCTTCCCATCCCTTAAAGCTACCAAAGTTTGCTAGAGAAAGTAATATAAATATGTCAGTTTGCTCTAGGTCAATTCATGTCATAGATCTTTAGTTAGTCTTCAGTGTTGCCAAGAAACACTATTATGTTTTTCACAGTAGCTGCTGTAAAACTTTTCCATTTTCTTCAAGATTTATCCTTAAATATTCCAGAAGAAGAAACCATGATAAATCTAGGAGAAAGTGACCTTGATATCTCCATGTGCATGACATCCTGGAAGAGAAGGATGGGACTGTAAACTCTATACTTTAGGATAGCAGATTTCACAAAGGTCTGAGAAAGTATAAGCATGAATTCCACTGCAAGAGTTTCTAAAGGGAAGGATGATTTAAGAGAGTTGAGAAGCTCTTAAAACTATAAGTCTGATTATATAATTACAAATCATTTCAGCAAGGAAGCCAATGTGGCTTTTTAAGTATCTTGGACAAGAATCTAGTACTAAATGTAAAAAATACTAAATATGTTGTGATGCATAACAAAAAGCAGTGACCCCGAAAAGCCAGTAAGGGTTCACTAAGAACAGACTACTTTTAGATTTTTGATAGCATTACAGGACTAAGGTTCATCAAAGTGTGGCATGTAATGTATAGAGATGAATAAGGTTCAACTGAAATCTCTCATGGCAATTCCAAGAACAAGATAAAAATTAACTTGTAACAACTAGAGGTCTCTAGTACTATAATTCTCTTTGGGCTTCCCTTAACTGGAGGCACCAAAGTGCCACTGGGAGTGCCAGAGAAGCAATGCTTACACTGAAGGGCGCACCAAGACTGATGGCCTCCTGAAGGCCCCTTCCAAAGCTACTGAAATTATACATTCTATTAATATGCACATGCTACTTAACGTTTTTGTTAAAGATTCTAAATGTGGGGTTCTCCACCCGCAGTTATATACTGACTGTATATAGTTATCAAGTGTTGATTTTGAAACCATAGAACCTGGTTCTCATCACTTTCTGTTCTAAACCACTCCTGTGTTTTCTAGCTTGATTTATGGTACAACATCTTCCTAGTCAACATGGCTGAAGAACCTGGGGTCATCAAATCATTCTCATCTACCCATCTGACCAGCCAGCAAACATTCACTGAGTATCCTTGTCCTAAAGAAGTTCATGGCCAAGTAAATAACTTACGTAAGCAATTACAATACAAACAGATGAGAGCTTTAAGAGTGGTATTATTAGAAACTATGGGAGCACCCATGACGGAGGACTCAGTCAGGGAACATTTTCTGAGTAGACGACTGAGTTAAGTTTAAAAGTTGAGTATTTCACTAAATAAACACTGGGGAGAGGAGAAAGCCGCTGCTGGGAAAGGAAGTGTAGTGTGCAAAAGTCTGGAGCTAGGAACACAGTTAGCAACGAAATGGCAAGTAATGAGGCATAAGTGAAGGGAACAGTAGGAGATGAAGTTGTCCTTGATGAATCGTGATTAAACATCATCATCTAACCAATCACGCAAGTCAGAGGCCTGATAGTTCATTCAAGGTTCTGTCTTTCTCTTTCATGCCCCTCTTCCCATTGGTTACCATGTCTGAGAAAATCTACCTTCTTCGTCTCCCCTGACTCTTTTCATTCCTTTTGCTTCCCTCACTGCAGCTCCTTTACTTCAGGTTCTCCCATCTCATCTTAGTGTGACAGCCTACTGCTTGCTTTCAGTCATGACCCTTCCCACCCACTCTGGACTCTGAATCAGAGTGATCTTTTAGCAAACAGGCTTCCACTCTCCCAGAAACAACCCTGGATTTCCCCCTTCATCCACCTCCTCTAAGCTTCCAGAAAATTATTTTATTCCTATGGAAGAGCTTACAACACTCTGCTTTGTACCACAGCTAGAGCTCAGAGAGACAGTCCAGCTGCTTTACCCACACTCTTTGCCAGGGAGTTGAGTCCCCCAGTCCCTGATAACGGGGCAGTGGATCGCAGGACCTCGGACCCCTACCTCTGTTTACAACTATTAGGCAAATAACTGTCTCAATAGACCAATAAAGATCTTCTACCCTAGGAATTCTGCATTGTGCTCTAGACTACAGTGTGTGACCTGCAGAGGACTGGCAGTACCATTTGGGGGCCATGTATGCTATCAAGCAGGTAAATGGCTCCTGTGTAGAAAAAAGCAGACTAATACAACTCATGTGCAGAAAGGGGGAGAGAAAAGATACCATGTGGTGGCTGGACCGGTCAGGGTGGTTGAGAGAGAAGCTGTGACTCCTTTGCCACCGTGTTAGTTCTGAGCTCCTCATGAGACCTGCCTACGCTTACTGTCCTGGGTTTTAGGTGAACCACCAATGTCTTATATTAATCACCACTTTTATTTAAATTAGATCAAGTAGGATTCCATTTCTTAGAATCAAATTAATCCTGTGACATTTATGTAAACTCCTTCTGCATTAGGTTATCATTTCTTTAAATAAAGAAACCACAGCTTGTTTACCTTTGTATTTCTCACATAATACAGCAGTGACTTACACATATGATTAACACCTGTCTTTGTGAACTGAATTTAACTACAGAAGAAGTAAATGACTTTGGACTTGAATAATCAGTAGCAATTATATAGGCAGAAGTTCAATAATTTTTAAGGGCAGAGTGTTGGGGCAGGGAAGAGATTCAAAAGAAAGGCGCTTCGGTTAAACTTGGCTTTTAGGCGTGGTTTCTATGCTTTCACATTCATACCCAGAGCAAGTACTACCTTCACGCTCCGGGTCAGAACCTGGCAAAGATGAGAGAGGAAACCCAAGCGGTCACAGCACGGCATGTTCTGACTGGGAAACGGTGACCTCAGCTCCTAAAGATCAGTAACAGATAGCCAGAACAAAAGAGCCAGGCGACCCCCAACAGGCAACAGCTGCAGCGCGCACCCCCCACGAGACAGACGTCAGCTGAGAACTTCACCATGAAGACCCGCCACATTTTATTTCTTGAGATAAATTTTCTCTTTTCCACAAGGATTTTAAAAGGCTTATTTCCATAAAAGACAATTTTTAATGTCTTAATAGTAAAAAGGTCGAGAAAAAGCACAACTTTCCATCTAAGTATGAGAATCTTCAAACTTTTGCATTTTGAAAAATAGATGATTAATATATGGTTATTATTTTAAAATATTCTTTCTTTAGATTCAGAGAATGTCCTTGCTGCTTCCAAGGCCTGACTCCTTTTTTGATTATTGTTGTACTTTACCCACAAGAAAAGAGTTCTTGATGAAGTAAGGGAGGATCTGTAAAAACAAAACAAAACAAAACAAAACAAAAAAGCACCTGAAGGGCCATCTGAGTAATAAGAGAAACTCATTCTGTGAAGATTTCCTGACTACACCCTTACAGCTCAAAAACTAAGGAAACAGCCCAATCAAGTATACACAATGGGATATGACAGAAAGGCAGATAAAAGACAAGGCTGGATTTCCTGCCTTGATGTGAAAGTGTTCCCTTTTCACTGCCAAGCACAGTGTGGTGGGCACAATCACCAGGGGCCAGGTGGCACAGCCATTATCAAGCCTTTTGAGTGGATGGTGAGAAACTGGCAAGCCGCTGAGAAGGGCTATTTAGGGCTCAAGGGGTTGACGTCACTTTTGGATAATGAGTTAGGCTTCAAAATGATGACATTGCAATCCCACCACTTGAGAGCAAAAAAGAAAGTGCAACTGTTCCTGAGTGGCTCTGAGATCATATAAATCACAGTGATCTTCATAGCACTGAGAAAGTGGCCCAGGATAGTATTTCTTAAATTGCATTAGGACACACAGATTTGATTTGGTTTACTTCACTAACCATAAAAGGCTAAGCAGAGAATAAACCTCATCAAAGCAGCACATCGTGGCCATCCATTCAGTGTCGGCACTCATAACCACGGAACATTCCCAGGAGGGTTCATCCTGCACAAGTTAGATGACCAACAAGCAAGTCACCCAATTAGACTAAAAGTAGTATCAGAGCAAATTTTTCTAGCTTGTATGCCTTTATTTTCATTTCCTAAAATGAAACCTAAGCATAAACCAGACACCATCTATAATAAAGGGCTACAGATATAGCTAAAACTTAATACAACTTCTCTTTCAAAATGAATACCAATTGTAAGAAGGAAACAGGCACAGCATTTGATCAAACAGCTAGGTCCAGCAGTTTCTTCAGATTACAAGGAAATGGCTATCCATGATGCTCTGTGGCTATATAATCTATATTTAAGTTAGACTGGTTTCTAAAAGCTTCCCTAAAAACATGGTACCTTTCCCTGTTTACAGTAGGGTAATTTAATGTTTAATGCCACAAGTGAAACCTCTGAAGGATCAATACCAAAAAAGCACATCATTCAAACATACCTTTACTTTCATATTTTAAAGCATGGGGGACTGAGGTCCCATGAATACGCCTGGAATTTCACATATTTTAACACCGGTGTCTGAAAGGAGGGGTCTGATTGTTTGATACAATGAATTCTTTGCAAGTTCACAACTACAAACAGGATTCATAACATAACAGGAAATAAGCAGAGGTTCAGAATGTGCTTATGTTTTATGCCAAAAAACAAACAAAAGAGGTGATTGCCTGGCAGTTCAAGGAACCTATAGGTGGCCAGCTGTGGTAGCTAAGGGTGATTTCTGAAGAACCACGCCTAGTACGCATGCTTTAATGAAGAAATAATAATTAAAATACACACAAAAATGCTTACGTAAATGCTACCTAAACCAAGTTCCGTCTGGGATCTGTGGTTTTTCTCGCCAGAGGTCACCTACCCCAGGGCAAAGTTGCTGTCTTCCTTCCAGTCCACAATGCGGCAGATGAACAGCGTGTTGGCATAATCTTTAGGCCGGGTCACAAAGTCCTGGGGACAGTCCTTGAGAGGTACATAAATTCTAGGCACCCGGTGGTCCGAGGGAGAAAACAGGGCATACTTCCTAAACAGTTCACTGTTCTTATCGGCCAAGAGTTTGAGGAAGCCAGTCGCTGCACGGGAATGTTTTTTTTCCAAGATGTAAACCACCTGAAAATACCAAAGATATAGTCAATGCTGTTTATCTGTAGGACTGGATAACAGTTGGGAGAAGTCAGTAGAATGTTATTTGGTCAACTATCTGGGTCCAGCAGTTTTTCTAAGTCTAAGTGAAGTACCTCTCAGTGAGGCTCTGTGACTAAGTTATCTATATTTAAGTTGTAACAACTGAAGCCAGCGAGCACATATACCCAAGGAAAACTAAGCAATACACAGATTAATTAGATGAAAGTGCTTTTAAAACCAAGACCTATGTCTCAAAAAAATATGTAAAACTCCAGCAGGGAAGTACAGCTCCAGGTATTTGGTCTGCATTACATTTTTCTCACATGAACTATACCAGTATCTCAGGTGAACAATACAATAGTTGTTTATTTTAAAATGTTATTAAACGTAAATAACTTCTTTAATGCCTTCAAATGCTGAAACCTTTTAACCTTCCTTCTTTCCAAGATTAAACCCAGTCTCTCATTTCACCAGGCAAAAATTCAATAGCACAAGTACGTGCTATTTCTACCAAGAGAAACACATCATCTTGGACTGACCCATCATTCAGCTCTCACTCTCCTGTGCCCCTCCACGGGCTTTTTCACCACATCAAGACCACTAGTGCCTTGACCCTTGCCTTCTCTCAATGTCTGTTAGCTACTTCTTAGCCTTGAGTCCTTTCCTACCTGCCAGAGACACCATGTTTCATCACTTCAAGTCCTGTTACGTATGTCATCAAATGCCTCATCCCTCTTGTTGTTCCACTGCACCTACCCCAAAAATCCTCAATTCTGGAACCATTCAGCCACTGCTATTCTCTAACCTTAAACACAAGTTACTGAGTCCACCAGAAAAGAAGAAAATTATAATCATACAGATGCATACCATCACACATTAATGTTATACAACTGCTGCTAGGACCTCAAAAGCTCTAAGGTATTTTTTTAACCTGTTCCCAGTCAGCACAATGTATCCTTTTTGGCTGCGTTGCGGCAGGCAGGGTCTTAGCTGCAGCAGGCAGGGTCTTTGTTGAGGCATGTGGCACAGGCTCTTTGTTGTGGCGCGCAGGCTTCTCTCTAGTTGCGGCCTACGGGTTTTCTTCTCTCTCTAGTTGTGGCGTGCTAGCTCCAGGGTATGTGGGCTCTGTAGTTTGTGGCACGTGGGCTTAGCTGCCCCATGGCACGTGGGATCTTAGTTCACCGACCAGGGATCAAACCCACGTCCCCTGCATTGGAAGGCGGATTATTTACCACTGGACCACCAGGGAAGTCCCCAGCATAATTTATTCTTTAAGCCCCACTCTCTTGATCCTTCTTTTGGGACTCCAATTATCTGAATGCTGGATCTTTTTTACTGTTCCACGGCTTCCTAAGGCTCTGTTCATTTTTTTTCAATGTATTTTCTCTGTTCACATTGAGTAAATTCTATTGATTGGTCCTCAAGTTAACTAATTCTGTGCTGAGTCACCTCTACTCTACTACTGAGCCCATCCAGCAAGTATTTCATTTGTTGCTGTATTTTTCAGTTCTATAATTTCCATTTAGTTCCCTTTTTATAACTTCTATTTCCTTGCTGAGACTTTCAGTTTTCTCATTTGTTTCAAGAGAATTTTTACTTGCTATTGAAGCATATTTATGATGGCTATCTTAAATCGCTATCAGGTAACTGCAGTATCTTGGTGTTGGCATCAACCAACTTGGTGTTAGCTGTCGTTCCTCACTCAAGTAGTGATTTTCCTGGTTCTTGGTATAAGGTGATTTTCTAATGTATCCTGGACCTTTTGGCTATAATGTTAGCAGGTTCAAGGTCTTATTTAAATCTTGCCTTTTAGAAGGCAGTCACCCTGTCTAGGGCGAGCATGCAGGTCCCAGACTACTTTTGTGGGCTGTAGCTACAGTGACAATTTAGTTTTCAGAGCCTTTGCAATGCTATTTTGATATGTTTGGTTGACAAGTCTCTCCCACTAGTTTCTGCTGGTACTGCTGAGGGGCTGGCCACCTGGCTGGTCTCTCTGATATGGGTGAGGAGCACATCCTGGTCCACATCCATGCAGAGACAGAGAGACTTCTCGCTTAGGGTTTTGGGTGTAGTGGCACCCCCTTCTACTGGTGCTACCTGGCTGCTCAGCATCTCTCAGTGGGAGAGGGGCATCTCAGGCCCATGAGGATAAAGAGGTTTCCTGGACCACATACTTGTGGTAGGATCTCCCTTGCTAGTGCCATCTGGATGCCAGGTGTCTCTGGGTGGGGGAGGGGAGTCTCAGGCCCATAGGGACAAAGAGACTTCTGGGGCTAGGTCACCTCTTTGGCAGGATCCCTGCTGTCAAAGCCACCCAGATGCCTGGCATCTCTTGGTGAGGGACAGAAGTCTCAGGTGTGGTGGGGAAGGAGCGCCCTTTTCCTGGCCACTTGCCATCAGCAGAGATCCCAGTCAATTTGTCTTACAGGTGCTGCTGGGATTGCCTGGTGTTGTTGGAGGGCCTCCTGTTAGATCTGAGTGAGGAACGAGTCTGCTTGAGCCACCTTCTATTGTGGGGTTGGGATCCAGAAACACGGGGCCTGGGTCCCCTTTTGTTGGTGGAGGGCTTGTGAAGTCCCCTGCTGCTACGTTGTTCTTCTAGCCCTAGAGTCCCTCACTAGTCTGCCTTCCTCTTTTCATCTTTCAGCATTCTCCTTTGGTTGTCTCTTATTATTGTCCAGCATTTGTAGCTGTGCTTAGGGGAGAGGAGCAAGGAGAAACGAATCTATGCCATCATGTCTGATGCTTTTCGTTTTAATGTTCGACAGAACAAGAAGTATACAAATCAGCATGACATTACTCATGATTCATGTGTTAACTGTCACAGAAATGACTTTACCACAGTGTAAGTTTTGCCTTGTAATTTTAGATTGAATTCATTAAGAAACTATACAAAAACAAATAAACCCCAAAACCAAAAATAGCAAGAGAGGAAGCACCATTGGGGGGCAGCAGCAAATTGCAGAACACAAATTCCACTGACAGAGGTTGCCTCTACTCAGCTCTGACCAAAGTCATTTAAGAATGGCCCACTGTTGCTGGATGTTTTGTTTCGTCAAGAGACGCCAGAAGCCTGACACTCCTTTTTTTTTTTTTTTCGTATAAGCTACTAAGCCAAAATTTTTAAATATTGCACAGGTCAAGCAAAACACAAATTTGTGAGCCAGACCCAGCCCACGATCTTTCCGTTCATTATACTCTTTCACACCTATCATATTGCCTAGTATATGGTTAGTATTCAAAATGCTTATTAAGGGCTTCCCTGGTGGCGCAGTGGTTGAGAGTCCGCCTGCCGATGCAGGGGACGCAGGTTCGTGCCCCGGTCTGGGAAGATCTCACATGCTGCGGAGCGGCTGGGCCCGTGAGCCATGGCCGCTGAGCCTGCGCGTCCGGAGCCTGTGCTCCACAACAGGAGAGGCCACAACAGTGAGAGCCCCACGTACCGCCAAAAAAAATAATAATAATACAAAATGCTTATTAAAATAAAGATCTAGATAACTGAATGGGCAATTGGCAGGGGAGAGTAAAATATATGTAATATAATTTAGAAATTCCTCATGTCGATACGCAGGAGACACTCTCCTATCCAACTTGCTAGACTGAGTGGCAATGCCGCATTCCCAGGTTACACGTGCTGGCGGATGCCTCTGGTAAAGGAAAACCTCATGCTATCACACACTCCATCCTTTGTCATTGCACCACTCCTTCCACCAGGAGCTACCTGCATAGCGAGGATCAGCTGTGTTTGATCTCATCTCTGAATATGTCACTAGCATATATAATTTTTTTTTTAAGATTTAATTTTATTTATTTTTGGCTGTGTTGGGCCTTTGTTGCTGTGCACAGGCTTTCTCTCGTTGTGGCGAGCGGGGGCTACTCTTTGTTGTAGTGCACGGGCTTCTCCTTGCAGTGGCTTCTCTTGTTGCAGAGCGCATGCCCTAGGTGTGCGGGCTTCAGTAGTTGTGGCACACAGGCTCTAGAGCACAGGCTCAGTAGTTGTGGCGCACGGGCTTAGTTGCTCTGCGGCATGTGGGATCTTCCCAGACCAGGGCTCAAACCCATGTCGCCTGCATTGGCAGGTGGATTCTTAACCACTGCACCACCCGGGAAGTCCTAGCATATATAATTAAAAAATAAAATTGAATTACGCAAAAAAACAAATTGCTTTTGTTACTGGACAACTAAATTAAATACTTTGGAGAAACTAAAAAATACTTATTAAAAACTTACTTTTGAATTAGATATGGTCATGACAACAATAAAAAAAATTGGAGCAAAAAACCAAAAATCTAGGAGTCTACATTCATATTGCTTCACCAGTGCCTAAATTCTCACTCCATTCATTCATTTATTGCCGTGCCGCACGGCATGCAGGATCTTATTTCCCCAACCAGGGATCAAACCCGTGTCCCCTGCAGTGGAAGCGTGGAGTCTTAACCGCTAGACCGTCAGGGAAGTCCCTCTCACTCCACTTTAAATAAACCAAACTGGAAATCATAGATGTCACATTACAAGTGCAGTTTATGCAGAAAAAGATAATGCAGAACCTCAATAAACATACCCACATGCGAAGAAAAGGCCTTGGCCCTTCATCCAAAGACAGACAAATGAATATATGTTTAAAGTTATGAAAAAGATTCACTTTTTATGATTCCCTGCTTCCACTGACTTTTCTGATTAACTGACCAACTACAGTCCTAACTGAATTGTATGAGAGGCCTCCAACAGGTAGCTCAGCTACCAGCCAGACAAGTGAAGGAAACAGGCAGAGACCTTTGCTGATCTCTGCAGCGACTTCTCTGGTAAAGCTCTTGTGTCCTGTGACATGAAGGTGTTCTCGTCTTTTGTAACTGGTGCACCAGCATCCTCTTTTCCTAATTTAAAAAAAAGAGAAAAGAAGAGGAGGAGGAATCAGGTAGACACATACCTATTAGGCATACAGACTCATGGGATTTTTAAATTCAGAGCTCCAAGGATTCTTGGACACCATTTACCCCAAACTACTCATTTTACAGAAAAGGAAACCCAGGCCCACAGTGGTTAGGTGACTTGGCTAAGGTCAGTTACGTCACTAACTTGTAGTAATGCTCACACTCAGCAGGGCGCATTTTATCTATTTAACATTATTCATATGTTAGGCATCATAAAGTGGAGAGCATCAAATTATGCTGAATTAAACTAAATCGCCTATGTGTCAAAATGCCAAAATAACTAAATGTTATACACTGCCCCAGCCCACAATGAAGAATAGAGATAGGTTAACTTATTATGCACATTTGCTGAAATAAAACAAAATCAAAATAAATGTTAACTTTTAAAAGTACTTTGGTACAGCCATAACAAACAAAATGGTGGAAAATAGATTATATTTATTAAATAAACAAATAAAAAAGCCAACCCTGATTTTCCTGGCTTTTCTTAGTGACATTATATAAAGAGTAAAGTACTTAAAGTCTTTTAATGTTTAATTTCCTTTCTTAAAAAACTTATAAAATTCACATTCACCCAAGAAACTGAAACCACTGAAGAGGGAGTTAGGCTCTGGACCAGAAGTATTAAAACCACTCATGAAAAAAAGCAGCAAATTACAAACTTCTGAACATTTAATATTTTATATTTTCATGCGTTACATTAGATTTCCCCCACAAAATATTCTTATCCAACTCTACTGGAGTTTCTGGATTCTAGGGGTCACAACCAATTCATGTGGGACCCACTCCAGCTAGCTAAGAGAGACTTGTACTTATCATCATTTAGACATTACCAAGGCCAAAATAAATAAATAAATCCTTTTCAGGACTGGCTGCCTCTTAGCAAAGGCTCAGCTAAAAGCCAACTTTACTCTGGGCGTACTCTGGAAACACTGACATGATCTGACCTACTGGGGCTTAAGAACAATCAACTGTATGCTTTTCCATCTATGCTAAAATCTACCTACGATAGTGCCCACTGAAAGCAGAATTCTGTTTTCTAAAAAGAAAAACAAATGAAAACTTTCCCATTGTCGATCACCCTCTTTATCACCCTGTAAAAGAGGGACATCATCCAAGTTCATCTTTTATTTTAGACCAAGTTCACGATTCCAAAATCATCAGATGCTTTCAGAACATCTTTTATACTCTAAGGGAGAAAAAGCCCACACCAGTTCCATAACATATCTTGCCAATGTGTTCCACACAACAGGTAATTCAGGAAAGATTAGGAGGCTGGAATTACCATGAACAAGTATACTCTACCTAGATCTCTGATATCCGAGTTTGGTCTCAAGAGCTGGCAATCAAGACAGGGTAGTGAGGGCTTTTCCGAGACAGCCCAAATCCTGGGCATGCAGCTTTCTGTAACGGTCACTGGTGGCTCCGTCTTAAAATGACTATTGCTTCAGATTCCATCCCAATAACAAGCAAGTCTTCTGTTCCAAAGGTTATGCCAGGTTGCATTCAAAAAAAAAGGGCAAGCCATGGAAGTGGGCCCAATTATGATTCTCAGAGATCACACCTGAACACGACCTTTTCCGGTTCTGTGTTCATAAGGATATCCCAGCAGAAATCAGGCTTTGTTCAGACAAAGATGCACCCTAATAAATTAAACTGAAGCTTGTAGCCTTACAGGTGAGCACCACAGATATGTTCAATGAATGTGAAGAAACACACTGCCAGTTTAGAAAAGTGAATCACCTTAACAGGTTTCCAACAACTACGTCTTGCCACAGCGAGCAGCAAAGCTGTCAATTTAATGAGAGAATCTATCGCGTTGTTTAATCACAAGATCATTTGTTTCTTCATTTATACCATGTGTGTTTACTGAGCACTGGGCATTGAGGATTCAGTGTGAATAAAAGAAAGATGATCCCAGCCCTTATGGAACATACAGTTTAATGCTGGAGTGATATTCAATAAATAAGCACTCAATAAATATAGAATTATAAACTGTGATGAATGCTAAGAATGAAAGAACACTCCCAAGGAGGGAGAGAAGAGAACATATGATTTAGATTAAAAATCAGAGAAAGGCCCTGTGTGCAAGTGACACTGACGCTGAGATATGAGGATGGTGTGTGTAGGAGTGAGGAAGGGGACAAAAGACCCCAAGTGGGGAATGGTACTTGGGAAGGGGTGGAGGTGGGAAGTCCTTGGCACAATCAGGAACAGAAAGACCATGTGGCTGGAGGACAATGAACAAGAATGGGCATGGCCAGAAATGGAAATGAGAGGTAGACAGGAGTCGAGTCAGATGGGGTCTTGCAGAAGTTAAGAATCCTGAGTTTAAGCCTACATACAATAGGAAGCTGGCTAAGGATTTTGTTCAAGAAAGTGACTGCCTAACTTGAGACTTGGCCAACCTAAGAGGGGATGTTGGGAGACCAGTTAAGAGCTATCGCAGAAGTCCAGACACAAGAGGATAGTGCTATAATACAAGCCCTGGAGATGGAATTAAAAGGATCAATTTGGGCTTCCCTGGTGGTGCAGTGGTTGAGAGTCTGCCTGCTGATGCAGGGGACATGGGTTCGTGCCCCGGTCCGGGAAGATCCCACATGCCGCGGAGCGGCTGGGCCCGTGAGCCATGGCCGCTGGGCCTGCGCGTCCGGAGCCTGTGCTCCGCAACGGGAGAGGCCACAGCAGTGAGAGGCCCGCGTACCGCGGGAAAAAAAAAAAAAGGATCAATTTAAGAGATATTTTGGAGTTGAACTAATAGACTTTAGTGGTAATTAGATGTGAGAGTTTAAGGATTATTAGATGTAAGAAATAAAGGATTACTTCAAGCTTTCTAACGTCTGCAGCTAGGCAGATGGAGGCACTGCTGGCACAGGACAGACTAGAAGGGGCGGCGAAGATCAAGGGTTCTACTTCAGAGGTGGTTCTATGTGAGAGGCCACCTGTGAGATCGTCAAGTGATGATACTGAGTAAGCAGTTCAACATGAAGATCTGGAACTCAAGAAGAGAGATCTGCACTATGGCTCTAAGTATAATTTATATGCCAAGAACTTCCACATTTATAGTTTTCCAGCCCAAGTTGCAGAGAAGAAATTCAAACCCAAGTCTTTTCAACTACTAAGTTCCTGAAGCTCTTCCACTGATATATGCTCAAGTATGAAGTAATGTGCTGTCAATGTTAAGGAAATAAGCAAGATTCACTGAGGAAGTGAGTTGGGCTTGAAGGATATACAGATGTTTTGGAGAAAGAAAGTTGAAGAGCATTCCAGGTAAAGGCCAGCACTTGTACATGGCCCAGAGCTGTGAAAGAGCCTGACATGGTACAGGATTAGTAAGAGATTTACTGTAGCTACTAACGGGTTGAGGACACAAGTGTTGGGCAGGAAGGGACTGGATGGGGAAAGGAACAAAACTGGTGGGGAGGTGGGATAGGTCCTATGGCAGAGATTCTAGTTCCTGCCCAATTTATCTATTCTCTTCTTTCCTACTAAGCAGAACTCCGATTTTTTTTTTTTTTTTTTTTTTAGCTAGCATTAGTTAGAAGACTACATCCCTCAGTCTTTTTGTAACTAAACATGGCCTGGATGTCTAAGTTTTAGGCAATAAGATGCAGGTTAAAGTGTTGTGATTTAAAGGATGGAGGTGCAGCCTTTCCCTCTTCCTCCTTGCTGGCTGGAATGTGGATGTGGCAGCTGGACCTCAAGCACTCATCTTGGTCCTGGAGGCTACAGGACAACAGTGCATTCTGCTGTGCAGAGCAGCACAGCAGAATTGAAGACTATGGAGCTAACCTATAAGCCTTGACCTGCCTACCTCTGTTCTTCTTTTCTGTGAGATAGAAATAAACTTTCTTGTTTAAGCCATTGATATTTTAGGATTTAACACCACTCTCAGCAGAACATACTTCCTAACACACAGGTCCAGACAGTGAAACTGATAAGCTTGGATACTATCCCACAAAGCACTAGAAAGGCCAGGGACACATGTATTTTAGAGCAATGAATTTGGTAGCATTCCAGGGTGGAGAGACAATAGTAGCAGAGAGCTTAGGAAGCTGGGGTTACAGTCTAGGTGAGACGCAATCAGAATCTAAATTAAGATAGTGGCAGTGACAGTGAACAGAGGCAAGATTTGAGAGAGATTTTTGAGAAGGATGCTGCGAAGTGTGTCTCCATCACTATCAATGACTTAGTACAAGAAAAGGGGCTTAAGTTAAAAGAGCTTTTGATTGACTATCAGGGAAAATGCTTTCACAGAACGATGAAACTCCCTGATGAATTACTAGAAGAGGGGAGAGCTGCCGGCAGTCCTCAAGGAAGGAAAAGGTTATGTTTCCCCACAGCCTTCAGTCTGCCGTACTGAAGGCAGAGCCGGCCCCATGCATTCTGTGGCTCCTTCCAGTTAAAAATGTCCAGAAACCAGTGACTACCAAAATTCTTCATCTAAAAAACAGAATTTTCTAAAAACTGGACATACTACAAATATAAGCAACTGCTCACTATATTCTCAAAAAAAAAACACTCTAGGAGGGAAAATCGAGTAAAATCCTAATCTCTTTATACAGATTACCTGAAACTTCTATTTCAAACATTCCAAAAGGAAAACACCTTGGCTTGCTGGAGCTGGCACTGCCACTGCCTTAGAAGCGAGTTTGATTTGGGCTCCTCACACAGAAACAATGGACTGACAAGGCTGGTGATCCTTAACACTTGACAAATTCATCAGGTTTTCAGATGATTAGACTGTGATGCTAAGTAAAGGCAACCTGAAGAAAAAAGCAAGGAATTGGGCAAAAAAGTGTTTCAGTCTTTCCAATTAAAAGAGTGACAAACTCTGACAAATCCAAGCTTTCTCATCTCTGAATGAAGGGTCACAGAAATTTACAATTTCCACCAAGAACTCAATGAAAACTGTAATATAAATTTTGGTCCATGAAAACAATTCCCCTCAGATCTCTCAAAATCAACCAACGAGGAAAAGTTACTTTCTGGGCCCCTCTCCCCTGTGAAATGTTGGCATGACAACACAAGTCCTCACAGGGCAAGGTAACATTCATGTTAGAATAATTTTCTGGATGTCCCTGGTGGTGCAGTGGTTAAGAATCCACCTACCAATGCAGGGGACACGGGTTCGAGCCCTGGTCCAAGAAGATCCCACATGCCGCCGAGCAACCAAGCCCGTGCGCCACGACTACTGAGTCTGTGCTCTAGAACCCGCAAGCCACAACTACTGAGCCTGCACGCCACAACTACTGAAGCCCGAGTGCCTAGAGCCCGTGCTCTGCAACAAGAGAAGCCACCACAATAAGAAGCATGCACACCACAATGAAGAGTAGCCCCTGCTCACCACAACTAGGGAAAGCCCGGGCACAGCAACAAAGACCCAACACAGCCAAAAATAAAATTAATTAATTAATTAATTAGAAAAAAATAAGGAAACAGTCTCCTGTGACTATGGAAAAAAACAACAACAAAGAATCATTTTCTGTGCTGCAAGTTTGCCAGCCCAAGCAAATCTCTCACTCTGAAATAAAGCTACTGCAATTGTGTGGTGCCACAGAACGTTCACCGTGTGTTGACATACATCACCTCATTTGATCCACACCATAACCTCATACGATAGGTAGAGTGGATATTGTTATTCCAGTTTCACCAAGGAAATGGAAGTACTGAAGGGGTAGAGCCAGCCGATGACATCATTCAGGGATCCTGGTGCTAACTGTGGCAGCCTGCTCCACACAAGCAGGAATCAGAGCATCATGGGAAGAGCCATGAAAACCTACATCAAGATATTGCTTAAGTGGCCGTGGGACTCCTTGAAATGCTGGCATCAACTCAGTGAAGGTTCTGAGTATCTGTGGAGTGTCAGGCACTACAAATGACCCTGGCTCTGTCCTTGGATACTCGTGTACTAGAAATGAAACAAAATGCAAACAAATACTGAAGTACATGGAGTTGGTGAGTGCTGGCAAGCAGTGTGTCCAAAGGCAGTGAGAAGGGAGCCAGGGAGTTTGACAGCAAACCCCCGAGCTAAAGTGGGAAGGCTGAGTAGGAGCTGGCTAGATGGATGGGCATGGCGAGCATTCCAGAAAGGAAGACCATGTGTAAGGCACCTAATCAAGAGTAAAATGAGAAGGACAAAGGTTCTCTGTGTCTAAACACGTTGCAGGGACCAGACCACGAAAGGCCTCACATGACATGCTGAAGAGCATGTATTTAACGTTTTAGGGATGGAAAGTCACTGAAAAATATGAGAATAACATAATCAGAATTATACTTGATGAGGAGTCAAGGGTCAGCCTATTGCTCCTTTGAAGATAATCTGTCTTTTTCTCTAGCTGCTTTTAAGATTTTCCCTTTGGTTTCTGTAGTTTCATCTTGATGTATCTAAGTATGGATTTTTTTTTTAATTCTACTTACAATCATTGGTTGTAAATCTGTGGTTTGGTATCTCAACTGTTATGGAAAATCTCAGCCATTATCTTTAAATTTCACCTTCGCTCATCTTCTCTCTCATCTCCTTTCTAGGTCTCTAATTAAACTTATTTAGACCTCACTTTATTCTCTATGTCTCTTACCCACTCCCTCTGCATTTCTATTTGTCTCTCCATGCTATACTCTGGATAATTTTTCCTTACCATCTTCCAGTTTGTTAATTTTCTCTTCAGCTTTATTCAATCTTCTGTTAAATGCATCCACTGAGGTTCTTTTTTTTTTTTTTTTTTTTTGCGGTACGCAGGCCTCTCACTGTTGTGGCCTCTCCCGTTGCGGAGCACAGGCTCCAGACGCGCAGGCTCAGCGACCATGGCTCACAGGCCCAGCCGCTCCGCGGCATGTGGGATCTTCCCGGACCGGGGCACGAACCCGTGTCCCCTGCATTGGCAGGCGGACTCTCAGCCACTGTGCCACCAGGGAAGCCCGAGGTTCTTCTCTTTAAAATATTTAATCAAATATAAACTTTTCCTCATCCACTGAGTTTTAAATTTCATTACTGTTATGTTTATTTCTGTAAGTTTTGATTCCTTTTTTAATTTGCTATGTCACATTTCATAGTTTCCTATTCTTTGCAGGTATCTTCAAGCTTATCCTTTATTTCTTTAAACACAGTAGTTTTTTATAGATGGTAATGATTCCAATATCTGATGACGTTTATGAAGGGCTGTTTCTGTTGTCTGTGGTTGCTGATGATTCTTGCCCTTGGAGTATGGTTTCCTTGGGTGCCTGGTTATATTTACGTGCTGGTTACTGAATAATCTGAGGCCTGGGCAGAAGAAACCTTCCTTCTGAAAGAATTTCCACTTGATTTTGCCAGACACCCAGAGGCACAACCAGCCCATAAACCAATTCAAGACTTGAGATTCCTTGGTTGAGCCAGTCAGCTTGAACCTGGGCTGCAATTCCAGAAGAGAGCTGGTATGTTTCAGGTCCACCCTCACTGTGACAGTGCAGTCCTTTGGGGTCCCAGCTTCTTGTGAGAAATCTGAGCTTTATTTCTGTCCCCCACAACCGCTGGTCAAACCTGCACTCTTGCATGGGTTTTCCACCCTAATTTTAACCTGGTAATGCCTGTGAGCTCTTTGATGCTTTAAGAAGAAGGCTGGGTTGGGTTTGGTTTTTGTATTTTATCTAAATATTTTTGGTTGCTTCAGTAGGAGAGTGCATGTGTGAATAACAGTTCACCATTACTATCTACAGAAAGTCGCTAGAGTTTGTATTTCAGAAATATTTTTCAGGTGGCAGTGTAGAGCCTAGTGAGTAGTGACTGGAGTTAAGAACAGGAGAGGGGCAGTGGTGATCTGTGCAGGAAACACAGCAAGGAAGCTACTGTGATAATGCCCAACGTTACAGTAAGCAAAAGCACAAGGGATGGAGAGAAGAGACAGGTATTCTCACATTTATTTTTCTCAGCAACCCCATGAGGGAAGCATTACTATTCTGGTTCTTATAGCAATCAGCCGTTCTAAGAGGTAAAGTAATTTATCCCAGGGTTCATCCAAGGAGATGGTTAGTAGAGGTGGCATCAGAACCCAGTATGACTCCAATTCCAAACTCTTCTTACCACAGTATGATGAGATCTGGAAGAAAGACAGGTGCATGCGGGTGGGTTCCAATGAGGATGGGAGGGTTGCCAAAAATTTTTTAATTCACTTAAAGACATAGAAGGATTTTAGATTTTAGAAGGTGCCAAGTGATAAACAGCTCTCTAAATAACTTCACTGCTTCCACCCACAGAAATGACAGAGTAGTTAAAAGCATGAGCTTTGGGACTTCCCTGGTGGTGCAGTGGTTAAGAATCCTCCTGCCAATTCAGGGGAAACGGGTTCGAGCGCTGGTCTGGGAAGAACCCACATGCCGCTGAGCAACTAAGCCCACGCACCACAACAACTGAGCCTGCACTCTAGAGCCCCCGAGCCACAACTACTGAAGCCTGTGTGCCTAGGGCCCATGCTCTGCAACAAGAGAAGCCACTGCGATGAGAAGCCTGCATACCGTAACAAAGAGTAGCTCCCGCTTGCCGCAACTAGAGAAAAGCCAGTGCGCAGCAACAAAGACCCAACGCGGCCAAAAATTAATTAATTATTTTTTAAAAGTCATGAAACTTTCAAAAAAAAAAAACCATGAGCTTTGGAGTCACAAGACCTAAATTCCAACCTACATCCTGTGATCTTGAACTTGTGGTTTTGAACAAGTTACTCCCTCTCTCAATTTCCTCCTTTGGAAATCAGGAATAGTATACATGAGTTATGTTTACACGGAGTGCCCCGGCACAAAGTACATTAACATATCTAACAATAATGTTAGATATTACTACTACTGTTGTTGTCATGGTTATTATCATCAGCTCTTGGTAGTCAGTTTTGAGTGAATCCAACCCTGTTACCCTGGACACAACTGACTGGAAAGGACTGGTACACAGGGATGGCAACATTATAAAATGGGTCACATTTCCTCATCTGTAAAATGTAACCCATCTTATAGAGTTAGTGGGAAGATTAAATGAAGTTAATGTGTGCCAAAGTGCCACAGTGGCTAGAACACAGCAAGCACTCAGTAACTGCTATATAATATATATTTAGATTGCATGTGCTTTTCTGTATGCTTGGTGAATTCTGTGCAAAGTAAGGAGGGAGAAGAGATGGTGCCACATAGGTAGGCAGAGGCCAGGTTAACGTTACGAAGTTTGGGCTTATCCCAAAGGCAGTGGAGAGCTACGGAAGAAAGCAGTCAGGGGACTAATAATGGCTTATGGTTTAAGAAGCTCACACTGGTTGCTATATGGGGGACAGATTTAGAAGTGAAACCGGAGGCAGAAAGGCCAGTTAGCAGGTTACTGCAATAAATCAGACTAGTGGCAGAAGGAATGGAAGGTTCTAGATAGAGAGGTATTTATTATAAAAAGCAAAACTGACAAGATTATTCAGATGCTAGCTGGGAACTGGAGGCTGGGGAAGTTATAGGGGTAGAGTAAGGAATGGGAAAAACTGCCTAATTTCCTTATAACAGATGTTCTCAAAGTATAGTCCCCTGACCAGCAACATCAGCATTACCTGGGAACTCCCAGAAATGCAAATTCTCAGACCCCACCCCAGACCTACTGACTCAGAACCTCTGGGGATGGGGTGGGAACTCCCAGAAATGCAAATTCTCAGACCCCACCCCAGACCTACTGACTCAGAACCTCTGGGGATGGGGCCCAGCCATCTGAACACACTTTCCAGGGGACTCTGACGCCCACTAAAGTGAAGAACCACTGCTCTAGACAAATAAGCCATGACCTGCTATAGGAAGAGCATCTTCAGGCAATCGGGAGGGGATATAAGTTCAGTCGGACTTAGCGAGTTTGAGGTGTTGGATATTAGATCTGATGCTTAAGAGAGAGTTTTGGGCTGGAGACAGAAATGAGCATGTTGTGTGCGTACAGAGGACAAATGAACAAGTAGACTGGTTCCCTCGGAGATGGTTCAGAATCAGAAGGGAAGAGAGCCTAGGATAGAGCAGTGAGGAACAACATTATTTAACAGAGCGCAAGTAGAAAAGTTTGCAAAAGAAACTGAGGTGTGATCAGAAAGGTAGCAGAATAATCAGCCTAATGTGAAGTCAGAGAAGCCAAAGAAAGCATGCGTTTCAGTAAGAAAAGTATGGTCAGCAGTGTAGACTTAGTGACAGGGTCATAGGAGGAAATGGAGTGAAGCAGAAGGCCATGCGGGGAACTGACTGCGGAGACGAGGGTGTGCACCAGGCTCCGGAAGGCTGGCTGTGAAGGCGGGGAACAGCACAGGGTGGACGCTGCAGAGGGAAAAAGAAATCACACATGATTTCTTGTATTTTTTTTAAGATAAGAGAAGCCTGAACACAGTTAATTGCTGATAGGAAAGAATCACTAAAGAAGGTGTGGTTGAAGAGGGAAGGATTAACCTCAAAGAAAGGGAAGGGACCCTGGGCGGGAAGGGAAGGGACCCAGAACCCAGAGGAAAGGATTAACCTCAGGCAGAAGGTCAGAGAGATGCCAACTTCATTGTATCAAAATAAATGGAGGAGGGAAGGAGTCTAGACACAAGCCATTCCTAAGTGGAAAGCTGAGGGGGTTCCACAGGGGAAGGGGGTGGGCAACAGCTCTGGTTTTTTGAAACGTAGAAGCCAATTCATCTGTTGAAAAGTGCTAGGGAGGTGAAGGATACCTAATATA
The DNA here is from genome assembly GCF_949987515.2 of Delphinus delphis. NCBI lineage: Eukaryota > Metazoa > Chordata > Mammalia > Artiodactyla > Delphinidae > Delphinus > Delphinus delphis. Next base: position 7,933,361 of record NC_082689.1, read on the forward strand.
TTCAGAGCTGGGTTCCACAATCCCAGGGGAGGATCACATGCGAATGGCTTCCCAAAACAGTGGCCCTGAACATGCCAGGCGCTACACTCTATGCATTCAAAGTATTAACAGTAAAAAATTTACAAAATAGTAATAGTAACTAGTTATTGAGCGCCTATGGCACACACCTGGCACTGTGTTAGATGATTCATAGGCACTACCAAATTTAATATTCTCCAGTAATCCAATGAGGTAGCAAGTACTATCATGCCCATTTTAGAGATGAGGTTCTAAAAGATCATTAGGAAACGAGGCTCACAAACACCCAAGTGATAACACGCTTGCTCACGGATACCAGCTAGGAAACGACAAGGGCGGGATTCGAACCTAAGTCTCATCCTCTTCCCATGATGCCACACAACCTTCAGGATTTGAACAGGATTAGTAGAAGTGAGAATGGAAAAGAAAACATGATTTTTGAAAGATGTGCCTGAATGACAAGATACTGGGAGAAGTCAATCAACTCTTGGGCCCATTTTGAGTTTGGGGTGACAATGCGATATAAGTATGATCACGTCCTTTACCCAAGCTGGAGATACCATTCTACATCTTGGGGCAGAGACTGGGAATATCAATTAGATGATAACAATGATAACATTGTCTGAAAGTAGACAGATGTGTATAGACTGGGGAAAGAAGGACTTCATATAAGAGTAACAGAATAAATAAATGAATGAAAAGAAAGCTAATACTCAAGCATTAAAAGGAAAAAAATCCCTTCACTACCCAAATTTCCTTCCTTGTTCTAATTTACAGACTGGTGAGAGATGAAGAACAGCGGGACTCACTGTGTCAGAACTTGGTCACCCTTCTCCCCAGGCTGAACATGAAGATACCTTCAGGTTCCTGAGTTGAAGCGGTGCCCTGGGTAGAGTGATTTTCGTGCCCAAACCTGAGTCCTTCACAGGGTCTTCTCAGATGCGGCTTCGCACTGATTCCCATTCCCAGCTGTTAACTGTATTAATTACATCATCAACACTGCTTTTCTCTGAGCACTCTCTGCTCCAAATCTTTCTCTTGCCCAGGAGAAACCACTTCTAAATTTCTCTCTACTAAAGCTTTAATTGGCTTTTAGCTTCATGGCTCCCAAAAGACCCAAAATGTAGGCCCACATACTTATGTGCTCCCATCTACCGCTGGCTTTAACTTACTAATTCTGCATCTTTCCCAACAGATGAATGACTCCTCCAAGTTTAAGTTGACTTCCATCTGAGTTTTTCTTAAAGGGGACAAGCCTGACCTGTTACTGTGACATGACCATTTCAACACCAGAAACACAGTGTTTACTAAAATCTGACTAGTGTTTCTTTACCTGTCTTCCGAAGACTAGCTATCCATCAAAACTTCAAAAAATGAAAAAGGTGCTGAGCTATCATAGGGGGTTAAGTAGAGACTGGCCTCCCCCCACCCCAAGCATGGCAAGCTAAAGTAAATGAGTTTTGCTGTGTTCTGAGCCTGTGATCCACATATATCAAACATATATCTCTCTCATGTTCTAAGTCTCCTAAAGCACATGTGATATTTCATCCTATTGAACATTTCCAACAGGGATGATGAGATCCAGCCCACTGCTTGGGCAAAAGGGAAAGTATTAAAATGCTGATTCTAGAGAGTCAGGCCTCTTTATCAATTCAGTTCCTATTACCTAAAAATAGGACTCCAAAATGATCATTACCAGGCAAACGAAAACAGGTAGGTTAAAGAAGAAAAAATTCTTACAGGCTGCATCATTTCTGAGACCCAGCAGGCCCCCTGGGAAACAGAACAATACACCACTCAAAAACAGCTAATGTTTGAAGCATCTTTAATGGAAAATTGCTTCTCCTTAATAACGTAACAACCTCTAGCTCTAAATGCAAATCAGGCAGATCACTCCAGCCAGGTTATATAGACATGGATGAGTCATTGCTTTTGATGCCAAACTGACAAATATGAAGGTTTCACAATGGATCCTATGTGGCTGCTGTGCAGAAAAAGGATTCAGGTGTTAAACAGGAAAGCAACTAGTTTGGCTCTTCCTCAGTTTCAAAGAAGGAAAGGAAGGATAATCTTTTGCAGAACATTTGCTGAGTACAAGACTGTTCTGGGGGTTGAAAGTAGGTGAAAGATGAGCAAAAACAGTTATATGAGGGAAATAAAGAAAATACTGAACCATAATAATATCAGTCATGGAATGTGAACTGAAAAAAGAAACAAGTACCTAGAAAGAAGAGTCGCGGAAAGGAAAGATCACACATCTAGCTGGAAGAAATAAGTACAGGCTCATGGGGACAACATCCTGTGGTTGAGTGGACTCTACGACGGCCCCCAGTGACCCTCACAGCTCCTGCTCTTCACACCGTGGAATAACCCCCCTCCCTCTGAGTGTAGGCAGGACCTACGACTTGCTTCTAACCAACAAAATATGGCCAACATGACAGGATGTCACTTCCATGATTACGTTCCATAAGACTGTAACTTCCACCTTGAAAACAGACTCTCTCCCTTGCTGGATCTGATGAAGCCAGCTGCCATACAGAGAGGCCCACACCAGCAGCCAGCAAGGAAGTGAGATCCTCAGTCCAAAAGCCCGCAAGGAACTGAATCTAGCCAACAACCATATAAACTTGGAAGAACACCCTTCCCCAGTAGAGCCTTCAGATGGCTGACACCTTGATTGCAACCTTGTGAGAAACCCTGAAGCAGAGGACCACGCTGGGCCATGCCCAGATTCCTGACTAAAGGGGAACCTTGTTTCCTCTACTCATAACACTTAGGATATAAAATGTATGGGTTTTTCACACCAAGCAATTCTGCAAGTCTCTGTGGACACCACCTGGTGGCCAACAATTTAATTCAGTTCTGATCCTAACTACCTGGAGAGAGTACAGACCTCACAGATTAAGGGCTCAGTCCCATGAGACTGCCTGCCCCACCCCCCACTTCAGACTGCAAATGCAAGTAGTGGGCCTCCAGATTACCCACACTCTGTCTGAGTTGGCTGCAAATTGAGGGGGTTCCCATGACCCCATCCTTAGGTTTGATAATCTGTCATAACGGTTCACAGAACTCAGGGCAGCATTTAACTTACATTTACTGGTTTAGTATAAAGGATATCATAAAGGATACAGCCAAAGAGGTACATAGGAGGCCCAGAGGATCCTGAGCACATGAGCTTCTGTCCCCATGGAGTCGAGGGGTGCACCACCCTCCCAGCACATGGATGTATTCACCAAGCTAGAAGCTCTCCAAACCCCATAGTTCAGAAATTTTTATGGAGGCTTCATCATGCAGGCATGATCAAATATTAATTCAATGTTCAGCCTCTCTCCACTCCCTGAAGGATGGGGACGGGGCTGAAAATTTCAAGCTTCTAACCATAGCCTGAAATGATTAGAATCATTTCATGACCAACCCCATCCTGAAGCTATCCTGGAGTCCACCAAGAGCTGCCTCACAGAACAATAGATGCTCCTATCACCATCATCACTCAGGAAATGACAAGGGTTTTAGAAGCTCTGTGTCAAGGAACCAGGGTCAAAGACCACATATTAGAACAAAAGATGCTCCTAGCACTGCTATCACTCAGGAAGTTCCAAGGTCTTTAGGAGCTGTGTGTCAGGAACCAGGGGCAGAAGCCAAATATATATTTCTTATTATGTTCTACTGACCCACAGAAAATGTGAGATAGTAAACGTGTTGTTTTAAGTCTGCGGCAAATTTGTTACACAGCGATAAATAATTAATACACATTTAAAATGACAGTTGACATTTGAAGGTTAGAGGAATTTTCACAGGAGGAGACAGGGAATTAGGCAGCATTCATGGCAGAAAAGAGGAGGCACAGAGACACAAAAGCAGAAGAGGGAAGTGAGTGCTTAGGAACAATACAAGGCCCGGTTTGGTTGGATGTGAGGTCTGAGTGGGCAGGTGCAAGAACATAGGTTGGGGGCTTCCCTGGTGGCGCAGTGGTTAAGAATCTGCCTGCCAAGGCAGGGGACAGGGGTTCGAGCCCTGGTCCGGGAAGATCCCACATGCTGTAGAGCAACTAAGCCCGTGTGCCACAATTACTGAGCCTGCACTCCAGAGCTCACAAGCCACAACTACTGAAGCCCACATGCCTAGAGCCCATGCTCTGCAACAAGAGAAGCCACCGCAATGAGAAGCCCATGCACCGCAATGAAGACCCAACACAGCCAAATATAAAATAAATAAATAAAGAAACATAAGCTGGAGAGACAGGCAGGAGACCCCTGGTGGACAAGGACAGCCAAAAAGAGCCATTAGAGCTCATCACTTACATCATGCGGTCTGAGAACCTCTTGCTTCAAGAGGCGACAGGCTTCAAAAAATGATTTGGAAAATGCCCATAACTAAATGTGTGCTTTATTCTTTTTAAGGTACCTTCCCTTCCATTACCTCATTTGATTTACACAAGGACCTGTGAAGAAGTCAAGGCAGGTATTTATTATGAAGTTTTTTTTGGTTTTGTTTTTTTACAAATAAGGAAAATGAAGCAGTGAGAGGCAAGAATGACTGGCAAAAGCTTTTGTTCAGTACTTTTTTGTTTCCTACTAGGAGTGTTGCCACATTTTATTGGATCCTCCTTCCCTGGTGGAGATGCAAACAGGGCTAGCCAAAGGAGCATTTATACCTAGAAGAGTAGGTGCAGTGAGGCCTGGGTGAACTGCAGAGTCAAGAGTACAATAGTTTAGTCCATATAAGCTGATATCAAGAGCTTTGAAATAAGGAGGGTCAAAATGAACATTAGATCCCAAGACTATCAAGTTTATACTCGATTGCTGCCTCTGCCTCAAGCAAATGAGTCAGAGCTGAGGGGACTGGCCAAATAGGGGTCAGCTAATTGGGAGCGGAGATGAGAAACTTTACTATGCAGCTGAGCTTTACTCAGGGGCCTAGTAAAAGGGTGTGCAGGGGTGGGAGGCTGGTTCCACTTAAAGGGATAGGGGTGACTCATCTATTTTTTAGTTTGTTGGGTTTTTTTTTCAAGCAGTATCTGAAAAGCAGGGACAATTTTCTACTGCAAAATGTTAAATAAGATCTGTCCTTAATGGTGGAGGTTCTACACCCAGAGTAGGACACCCAGTTCCCTCTCCCCATCCAGAGCCACACAAGCCAGTTTTTTTCCCCCCAATAGGCTTAGCTGGAGTCTTCAACAGCTTTTTGTAAATCTCAGCAGGTTACAGCTACCAATACTCCATTAGTCAAGCAAAGATCTCCCCTGACATGTTGCTGCATGACTTGAAAAATCTACTTGGTAGTTCTCAAGGGAGAATGGGCATTATTTAGAGTGACCCAAAGGGGTAATCAATGCCAGTAAGATGAATCATAGTTCTGCATAGTGGCAAAGAAAGGGTCTCTATCAAAGCAAAAAAAAAAAAAAAACCAAAACCCACACAAAACCTTAAGAAAGCAGGTTAAACACTAAGTTACAAAAAAGGCTTCATTATTCAACTGAATAAAGCTTCCACATTCTGCCTAGAGGGGTGAACGGGGAAGAGCTACTTGACTGGGCCTTCTCTTCTTGGAGTCTGATGACCTGAAAACTAACTTCACAGACGAAAGTGCTCAGAATCCCAGGTCGAGGGAAGTGGGGATGAAGACACTGACCATCCCCACCTGTAATGATTCTCATTTTCCCAGTTCAATAAATACCAAATTGAACTTTTCTCTTTCAATCCATTCTTTCAAAATAATGGTTAAATGCAAAAAAAAAAAAAAAAAAAAAGAGGGGGTTTTCCCTGAATAAAGGTTATTTTAAATAATTGTGAGAATCAGTCTTTTTAAATAAAAATAATCTTTAATCGTTTGATATCCACTAACAAAAGAGAGGCATTCCTTCATTTCTTGAAAATACTCATCACTTCCTTCTTAGTTCTATACATTTTTCTGTTAGGTCTTGTACAAGGCTCTCAAAATCTTTATCAGAGTTACTTCCCACCCTCCATCCTTGCACCTGAGTTTTCCATATCTACCAGCTTATGCCTTGGTTTTGTAGGATAATGACTACTTCAGGTAATTCCAACTGTGGACCATCTAGCTGGTAATCTCACCAATTTCCTATAGCTTCAACTGATAATGTTCAGATCTATAACTCTCAACATCCCTCCTCTGGGTCGATATTTCTATTTCCAATTGCCCACTGGATGTTACAACTTGAGTGTCCCCCATGTAACTCAAATTCAACATATAATCAGAACCCAGATTCATAGTCCATCTCATACCTGGTCTTATTTTTCTCATTTAAGAATGTCAACACCCATGCAGTTGCTAAACTAGATATCAAGTTAATCTCATCCTTGAATGTTCCTCTGTCTTAAGTCCCATATCTGATCTACCATCGAACTCTGACGATTCTAGTTCTGAAATATCTTGCTTACCTATCCCTTCTTCTGCATTCCAGCTGCCATTGCTCTCAGTCAGGTCAAGCATCTTAACTGGTCCCATGCCATGCCCCAATTTCTCCCCGCCTCCTAACAATCAGTCTCCTTTCCTTAACAACCTTGGGTGACTTCCCATTACCCAGATCTCTTAGCAGCCACAGAAAACTGGACAAAGCTTCACCACAGCCTATTTTTCTAGCCTCCCCTCCAAACTCCCCACCATGTACACTGCACTATTCCCACTGTAGATATTATTCTACCTACTATCCACCTCTGTGCCCCTGTTCATGCCAAGAATATTTCTGACCCTTCTTCGCCTGGAAAACTACTCATCCTTCAAGGCCTAGAGAGCAAATTGTCTTATTTTCTCTCCCTCTTCCTCCTCTCACTTTCTCCCCCTTCCTCTGTGAATGGTCCCTCCCTCCCTCTGCAAATCTGTTCCTCTTCTCTGTGTGCACTATTTGTGGTTTCTAGAAGCCTCTGTTCCCTAATGACTTTGTCACCAGCCCTCACTCCACATGACACTATTATCCCAGAGTCCTCAAGCTGTGGAGAAAAAAATCTAATGGGTCACTGGCCAGTCAATGTATTGATGTTTCTTAGGTCAGGGGTCTACTCATGATCCAGCTAACGTCCCGGGGACAGGGCAGACTGCATCTACCACGTCAGTAAAGGCAATTGCCATGGAAGGGGACTAAGGCAGTCACGATCCACAACACACGTCTGTTACTATAGCTCCTCTTATGGAATAATTTCACCTCAAGGACAAGCATCTGGATTTTACTCTTCATTCATCTTTCTCTTCCTAGTAAGTGGCAGAATGCCTGGCTTGTCACTCCCTCTGCATCTCCCTGGATGCTCTTGGTTGAGATGACAGAACATTCAACACAAACTGGCTTATATCTCAAAGGTGAATCACTGGCTAATGCAATTAGAAGTCCAGAAGGAAGACAGGCTTCAAGGTCAGTTGATCCAGGGCCCAGCCCTCTAATGGTTGTAGGGGCCCAGATTTTTTTCTGCTTCTCCACTCTTCTATCCACAGCACTTGGCTAGTCATAGGATAGCTTCCAGTACCAATCAGGGATAAATCTTTCATGTTCACATCCATCAGGAAACTACTTACATCCCAGAATTCTAAGCAGGAGTCACCCTGATTAGACTGCTTAGGTAATGTGCCTATGAGAAGAGGAAATGGTTTGAAGCTGCAACATCCAATGCAGTAGCCACAAACCACATGTAGCTATTTTAAAATAAAATTAATTAAAATTAAATATAATTAAAAAGTCAGTTTTTCAGTCACAAATTTCAAGTGCTCAACAGCCACATGTGACTAGGTGGCTACACAGAAAGTCCTACTGGCATAAGGTAACCAAGTAACTAGTATGAGGCAACCAAAACTTGGCAGCTGGGGTCAACTTAGTTCAAAGTCCCAGGAATCTGGGGAAGGGGCAGATGTCCAGATGAAAATCTAGATGCATACAGGAAAGGGAAAGAGGGAAATAGACTCTAGATGGGCAATGAACAATACTCAACATAGTCTTCTAGAAAGAAATTAAACTGATCTGGCATGATCTGCTCTTCAAAAAAAATAACCCATTTGTAGAAACTGTCTGTTGTTATTTGAGGTACAAGGTGTTTTTCTTTTACAAACTCACTAACTTCCTGTGGGACACTGGACATGCCAAGTAACCTCTCTGAGTCTCAGTTTCCTCGTCTGTAAAAAAAAAAAAAAAAAAAGAAGGTGAACTAGATCAGTTGTTTCTAACCTTTTAATCAGAGCAGAATTTTTTAAAATACATTTTTAAAAATTAATTTTTGCCTAAGATCTCACACTTTGAAGTATTTTTAGTAATTTAACTGCATCAAAAATTAATTTGTCACCCTGTTTTTTAATCAAAAACACACAACTGTTAATTAGAGCCTCTGATCACCAAGAAAAGTCAATGTTACCACGGTAGGCTAGTATCATTTGTATCAAAAGTAAAATAAGTTGACTTTGCAGTCTTAAAGCAAATGAACTATTTTCATTTAGTGTCATGAAATATTTATAAATAATGTGAAGTACTCCACTGGAAGCCCCGAGGGGTGGACTAACACCCGTCAAGGAGAGTACCTGATCTTGTAGGACTCATGTAGGTCCAGAATTTTATGATTTCTATAGTAATGCAACTGTAAACAGATATGACCCTCGTCACTAGCATAGACTAGCCTGACCTGGAAAGTACCAGAGAGAGGGATGAGTAGACAACTTAGAAGAAAGATTCCAAGGGTGACTGGAAATAAGGAGAAAATGATACCATCACACAAAGATGCTGATCTACATTTTTATTACCAGTAAGCCCCCCAAAAGTAGATTATTAAGTAATTCAGGGAGCCAAGTATAAAGCTAAAAGTGGACAGCAAGCAAGAGAATCAAGAGTGCAATACTGCAAAGATGCTAAAAGAACCATGGGCACGGGGGGTGGCTCCAGAGACCTTCAAGTCTTCATTCACCTCTACTGAGGAGAAGGGCAGGCACACACAGTGACAGACATATTAGAGGCCTGGGAACTTCTGTTTCCAGGTAACAGCATGAACTACATTTAATATAGATTATTTGCTTTTATTTAAATTTCTATTCCAATAATTTGGTGTTAAAGTACTAGCAAGAAGGCTGACAGGCATGTCTATTCCTAGGTGCTGTAAGGAATGGATTGGGGCAGAGTATATTCTAGAAAATAAATTACTTGTAATGTTAGAAAAATGTTCTGAAACCCAAGCTCCCTAGGTCTGTTGATACATCAAAGAGAAAATAGGTAGGACTGACTCAATGATAAAAAATGAGAAGAGGAGAAGGTGAAAATGACAAGCCAGAGAAAGAACTGGACAAGCTTCGATCATATTTCAGTAAAGAACAAATATTATTTTTTCAAGATTGTTATAATTCATCATGGTTTTCTATCTCTGATAACCCTTCTAATAACTATGTATTTAACAATTTAAAAATTCCTTTAAAAACACCCACATTTCTCAAACAGCTAAGTATATGACACAGCAATTCTACTACTGGGTATAATTTCAATGGAATTGAAGACAGGAACTCAGATACTTGCTCACCAATGTTCATTTCAGCATTACTCACTATTCAATAGCCAAAAGGTGGAAACAAACCAGTGTCCATCGACATGAATGGATAAACAAAATGTGGTATATTCAATATAATGAAATACTACTCAGTCATGAAAAGGAATGACATTCTGACACATGCTACAACATAGATGAACCTTGAAAACATTATGCTAAATGAAATAAGCCAGACACAAAAGGAGGAATATTGTATGACTCCACTTACATGACATATCAAGAAGAGACAATTTATAGAGAGGAAGTAGATTAGTGGTTAGCAGAGACTGAGGCGGGTGAAATGGGGAGTTGTTTAATGGTTACAGAGTTTCTGTTTAGCATGATAAAAAAACGTGTGGGAATAGTACTAGATAATAGTAATGGCTGTGCAACATCATGAATGTAATTAATGGGACTGAATTGTAAACTTAAAAATGGTTAAAAAGACAAATTTGGTGCTATATATATTTTATCACACACACAAAAGATTTTTAAAACCACAAGAGTTTCTGTTTCTTATAGAGAGTGTAGGGCAGGGAATAGTGTGATAATATTTATTGCTTTCAAGGAGGGAAACTCAGGTGGCAGAAGAGAACAGGTAGGCCCCCGTCCTCTGACAGTCCCTTAAAGAAACTCTTAGAATAGAGGGGTTCTTCAAGGACCTAAACAGATGCCGATGACGCTTTAAACTACATTTCCAATCCAATCTCTGACGTCAACTTCAACCTACATTTCCAACTATACATGACCACCTCACACTTAACATGTTTAAAAGAAAGTCCTTAGGAATACAAGATAAAGGTAGAGATTACTTACAATAAATAAAAATAGTAGAAATAAGTTTCTACTAAAAATTAAACAGACAAGTCACTTCCTAGTGTAATAAAAAATGAGGGGAAAACTGAAAGGTTTGATTATAGATGCAGAGGAAATTAATTGAAAAAACTTCGTACAACTCTATTCTAAAATATTAGAATAGGTGGCGAAAATGTATGATTTTCCTGGAAAATATAATTTTAATTTTGCATTATCAAAATTAATGCAAGAAGAGGGAAAAAACCCTACAGAAACAAAATAATCATTACACATGGAGAAAGCTGCCAGCTAAGGAAAGCCCTAGCCCATGTTCCAACCATGCGTTCTTTAAATGCTTCAAGTATTGAGAACACTTGATCATTCTCAATGCTATTCTGACTGCTCCAAAGCAGTGAGAAAAAGAAAGGTCCCCAGTTCTTCCCAAAAAGTTAATAGAGCCTGATACCAAAACACAAAAAAGACAGCACAATAAGAAGAAACTGCAGACAAATCACACATTTTGTATTTTTAAATCCAAAAATCATAAATAAATATCAGCAAACAGAACTGAGTTACATGTTAAAACATGCTACACACCACGACCAAGTGAGAGTCATGGCTGTATGAGGGATGCAAGAATTATTCAACATTATGTGTCATCAAGTAAACAAGCCAAAGGGGAAAAAAAACAAAATCTTGAAGAAGCTCAGAAGGCACTTGAAAGAAAACTTCAATATCCATTCCCAATAGAAACTTTTAGTTAAAAAAGAAAAGGGACACTTGGTTAACTAGGTCTGAAGCCAACAACCAGCACTGTGCTTGAGGGTTTAATACTGGAAGCATTCCTATTAAAGTCCAGGAGAAGGCAATCACCACTATTATGTAATACAGTTCTTAAAGCAATGGCCAATGACATGAGGAAAAAATGAGAAGCACAAATTAGAAAGTTAGGGACAAAATTATTATCTGCAGATAAAATTGTTTTATACCTAGAAAATCAAAGCCACCAACTAGAAAATTATTGGAAATAATAAGAGCATTCATTAAGGTATCCAGCTTAAAGATACACAAAACAACCCCAAAAGCTTTCTTATATATCAACAATTACATGTAGGAAATTGCTGGAAAAAATTCCTTTCAAATTAATACTAAAGAACACAAAATACTCAATGTTTTTTTTCTAATACTCAAGTTTTTTCTAATGTGCAATAATGCTATATATAAACTATTAAACATATTAAGAAGATGTAAGATTCAAAATTCACATTGTGAATAGGTTTGATAAACTAAGACATACATAGACCATACTATAGTCAAAACAGCAAAACAGGGCACAGTCCCCAAAAAAGACCCCACAATTGAGCAAAAATTGAGGCAACAGATTTTTACCCAAACTATTTTAATTAGCGTGTTGCATTTCCTAACAGTAAATAATTAAAACATTCATTAAAGTCTTGTTCAGCATCAACTATCAATTTCAGTAGCTTAAACCAGTCGTTCTCCAATTGTGGTTTGAGATCCTGCCAAAGGCCCACAAGGTCAAGACTCTTTTCATAATAATACTAAGACATTATTTGTCCCTTTCACTCTCATTTTCTCATGTCTGTAAAGTAGAGGTCAGCAAACTAAACTGGCCCACAGGCCAAATCCAGCCATGTCCACTCATTTACATATTCTCCACAGCCACTTTCAGGCTACAAAAACAGAGTTGAGTAGTTGTGACACAGAAGTCTCTGTCTCTGGTGTATCCCACAAAGCTGGAAATATTTACTATGTGGTCCTTTACAGAATACCTTTGCTAATCCCTGCTCTAATGAACAATAGAATGTGTGCTTATGTATTCTTGTGTTTTCTAGAATTTTCTAAGATTATCAATTTAAAGTACAAACAAGTATATTTTAGAAGTTAATTCCATTTTTCTCCTCAGTATTTTGACTATGGTTTTATCTACTATACATCATTAACCTCACTGATGCCCAATAAATCATTATTTTAAAATCTGAAGTTCTCCTTAAATGTACACAGAAACACAACTAGAAGTAAGTACACTTATTTTGCAATATTTTAAGGCTTTCTTTGTTTTAATTTTAAATACAGAAATATTGATAGATATAACCTACATACACAAAAGCATTTTGGAGTCTTCAATAATTCTTAAGAACACAGAAGTGTCCTGAGACCAAATAACTTGAGAATCACAGGTTTAAATAAAGTTGTTTGCAGCAGAATACAAATTCTTTTCAAGAACACAAGGAATACTCTCCAGGATAAATCACATGCTATGCCACAAAACAAGTCTCAACAAATTTAAGAGCACAGAAATTACAACAAGCATTTTTCCCAACCACAACAGTATGAAACTACAAGTCAATTACAGAAAGAAAAATGGGAAAAGCACAAACATGTAAACACTAAACAACATGGGTCAATGGGGAAATCAGAAAATACCTCGAGACAAAAGAAAACGGAAACACAAACTCTATGGGATGCAGCAAAAGCAGTTCTAAGAGGGAAGTTTAGAGTGATAAAGGCCTTCCTCAAGAAACAAGAATAATCTGAAATAAACAACCTAACCTACCATCTAAAAAGAAGAACAAACAAAACCCAAAGTCAGCAGTGGGAAAGAAATAATAAAGATCAGAGAGGAAATTAAATAGAGACCAAAAAAACAACAGAAAAGATCAATGAAACCAAGAGCTAGTTTTCTGAAAACACAAACAAAACTGATAACTCTCTAGCCAGACTCACCAAGAAGAAATGAGAGAGAACCCAAATAAACAAAATTAGAAATGAAAGAGGAGCAATAACAACCAATACCACAGAGATACAAAAAATCATAAGGAAATACTACAAACAGTTATACACCAACAAACTGGATAACCTCGAAGAAACAGACAAATTTCTAGAAACATACAACCTGCCAAGACTAAATCAAGAACAGACAATATGAATAGACTGATCACTAGTAGTGAAATTGAATTTGTAATTTAAAAAATTCACAGCCAACAAAAGCCCAGGACCGGATGGCTTCATAGGGGAATTCTACCAAACATATGAAGAAGTGCTAATACCTATCCTCCTCAAACTATTCCAAAAATTGAAGAGGACAGAGCGCTCCCAAATTCACTCAGTGAGGCCACCATTACCCTGATACCAAAACCAAAGACACTACAAAAAAAAAAAAAAAAAAAAAATTACAAGCCAATACCTTTGATGAACATAGATGCAAAAATTCTCCACAAAATATTAGCAAACCAAATCCAACAATATATACAAAGGATCATACAGCATAATCAAGTGGGATGTATTCCAAGGACACAAGGATGGTTCAATATTTGCAAATCAATGTGGTACAGCACATTAACAAAAATGATAAAAATCATATAATCATCTTAATAGACACAGAAAAAGTAGTTGATGAAATTCCATATCCATTCATGATAAAAACTCTCATCAAAGGTGGTAGAGAGGGAACATATATCTACATAATAAAGGCCATTTATGACAAATTCACAGCTAACATCATACCCAATGGTGAAAAGCTGACAGCCTTTCCTCTAAAATCAGGAACAAGACAAGTATGCCCACTCTCGCCACTTCTATTTAACACAGTATTGGAAGTCCTGGCCACAGCAATCAGACAAGAAAGAGAAACAAAAGGCATCCAAATTGGAAGGGAAAAAGTAAAACTGTCACTACTTGCAGACGATATTGCTACTATATACAGAAAACTTGAATGTCTCAAAAAAAAACTATTACAACTAATAAGTGAATTCAGTAATGTTACAGGATACAAGATTAATATACAGAAATCTGTTGCTTTTCTATATTCGAATAATGAACTATCAGAAAGAGAAAGAAAAAAAATACCAATGCCATTCACAATCTCATCAAAAAGAATAAAATATCTAGGAATACACTTAAACAAAGAGATTAAAGACCTATACTGTGAAAACTATAAAACACTGATGAAGGAAAGTAGAAGGTGATACAAAGAAATGAAAAGATATTCCACGCTCTTGGATTAGAAGAATTAGTATTGTTAAAATGGCCAGACTAACCAAAGCAATCTATAGATTTAATGCAATTCCTATTAAAATACCCATGACATTTTTCACAGAACTAAAACAAATAATCCTGAATTGTACACTGAACCACAGACTTTAAGACCCTAAATTGCCAAAGCAATCTTGGGAAAAGAAGAATATAAAGCTGAGGGTACCACCCTCGCTGACTTCAGACTATACTACAAATCTACAGTAATCAAAACAGCACGGTACTGGCATAAAAACAGACATATAGATCAATGGAACAGAACAGAGAGCTCAGAAGTAAACCCATGCACCTATGATCAATTAATCTGTGATAAAGGAGGCAAGAATATACAATGGATAAAAGACAGTCCTTCAGTAAGTAGTGCAGGGAACACTGGACAGCCACATGTAAAAGAATGAGATGACAACATTTCCTCAAACCATACACAAAAATAAATTCAAAATGGATTAAAGACCTAAAGGTAAGATCCAAAACCATAAAACTCCTAGAAGAGAACATAGGCAGAACATATACTGCATATGCTATAAGAATTAAATAATTAAATGTCATGAGGAATAATTATAAAGTACTTAGGGCCTAGCACGCAGTAAATGTTCAATAAGTATCAGTGATTATTATGTGTAAATACGTATCTGGGTATGCATGTATACAAAAATATACCTAGGTATATCCTAGGTATGGCAAAAGAAGTATTTAGAGGGAATTTTATAACTTTAAAAATATTTCAAAGGAAACAAGAGAAGTCGAAAAGACATATTCAACTCAAGAAGTTGGGAAAAGGACAAAAAAGCAACGCCCCCAAGTAAGGAATAAATAACTAAGATAAGGGCAAATATCAATGATATACAGAACAACATCATCAACAATAAACAGAAAAATAACACAACCAAAAATCATGTTCCTTGAAAAGACTAATAAGATAGATCTTTGGCAAGCAAGAGTTAAGAAAAAAGAGAAGAGTCAAACAATTAAAATACAGAACGAAAAGGGAGGCAAAAATACCAACACAAGGAGTCATTTTAATAATTAAAGAATATTAATGAGTATTAGGAATATCTATGTGATCATAAATTCAAATGGATAAATTGCCCTTCAGTTATGCCAAAATTGGCATCAAAAAGAGAGACTGAACAGACCAATCAGTATAAAAGAGACTGAAAGAGCAAAGATCTCGCCTTCTGAAAAACAGCAGGTACAGAAAATTTTACAATGAGGTCTACCAAATTTTAAGGAAGACTTAATTCCTGTTTTTTTAAATTAACTTTTATTGGAGTATGCTTTACAATGTAACTCCTGTCTTATACAAGCTATTCTGGGAAAATAGTAAACCGTCAGTACAGACGAATTTATTTGCAAAGCAGAAATAGAGACACAGATGTAGAGAACAAACTTACGGATATCAAGGGGAAAGGGGTGGTGGTGGGATGAATTGGGAGATTGGGATTGACATATATATACTACTATGTATAAAATAGATAAATGAGAACCTACTGTACAGCACAGGGAACTCTACTCAGTGCCCTGTGGTGACCTAAATGGGAAGGAAATCTAAAAAAGAGGGGATAAACGTATACATATAACTGATTCACTTTGCTGTACAGCAGAAAGTAACACAACATTGTAAAGCAACTATACTCCAATAAAAATTAAAAAAAAAAAAAAATGACCAGGACATTTTATGAAGCTAATATAATCTTGACTGTAAAAACCAGATAATGATAAGAAAATGATAGGTCCGTTTAACATGATACAAAAAAATCCTACACTATATATTACCTAAGTAAATCCAATATTGTACTTAAAAAATAATAATATATTGGGATTAAGTAGGAGTTATCCTAGGAATTCAAGGATCGTTCAATAACAAAAATACATTTAAAGGAGAGAAACCAAATGATACTCTCAATCAATAAAGAATCAGCTTTATGAAGTTCAGCAAAAGGCAAAACTGTGGAGTTAATAAAAGACTGTATGAGAAAACATCTATGTGACCTAGGAATATGCAAAAAACTAAAAAAAAAAACCCATAAAGTATATGATTAATTTTATCACAGAAAAATTAAGAATTTTTGTTCAGTGAAAAACACCATAAAGTTAATAGACAAATGACTAAAGGACAGAATGGTAGAAGATATTTGTGATGCCTAAAGTGGAAAAGGGATTATTATAGAGAATAGATAAGAACTGCCTGCAAATCAACAACAGAACAGTAACTATGATGGAACAATGGGCAAACAATATGAAAAGGCAATTTACAGAACTTAATCTCTAGAGTATAAAAAACTAGAAAGCTGAATAATTCTAACTATTGGCAGGAATGAGAAGGTAAAAGAAGCTTCATGGGTGTGGAGAAAAGGGAACCCTCCTGCACCGCTGGTGGGAATGTAAATAGGTACAGCTGCTACGGAGAACACTATGGAGGCTGCTTAAAAAACTAAAAGAGTTGCCATATGATCCAGCAATCCCATTCCTGAGCATATATCCAGACAAAACTATAATTCAAAAAGATACATGCACCTCTATTTTCATAGCAGCACTATTTACAATAGCCAAGACATGGAAGCAACCTAAATGTCCATCGACAGATGAATGGATATAAAAGATGTGGTATGCACACACACATACACACACAATGGAATACTACTCAGACATAAAAAAGAGTGAAATAATGCCATTTGCAGCAACATGATGGACCCAGAGATTATCATACTAAGCGAAGTAAATCAGAAAGAGAAAGACAAATACCATAGGACATCATTTATATGTGGAATCTAAAATATGACATAAATGAACTTCCACGAAACAGAAACAGACTCACAGACATAAAGAACAGACTTGCGGTTGCCAAGGGGGAGGTAGGGGAGGGGAGGGAAGGATTGGGAGTTTGGGATTAGCAGATGCAAACTATTTTATACAGAATGGATAAACAACAACGTCCTGTTGTATTAGCCCAGGGAACTATATTCAATATCCTGTAATAAACCATAATGGACTTCACAGGGAGGAATGGCTGGTCTCGCACAGGTCTTAGACATTGGAGGTCCTGACCATCTGTCTCTACCTGAATCACACATGATATGAATGCATCACCCACTCAGTCTAAAAGACAGGGAAGGGCTTCCCTGGTGGTGCAGTGGTTAAGAATCCGCCTGCCAATGCAGGGGACACGGGTTCGAACCCTGGTCCGGGAAGATCCCACATGCCGCGGAGCAACGAAGCCCGTGAGCCACGACTACTGAGCCCACGTGCCACAACTACTGAAGCCTGCGCGCCTAGAGCCTGTGCTCAGCAACGAGAGAAGCCACCGCCAACAAGAAGCCCACACGCTGCAACAAAGAGCAGCCCCCACTCGCCACAACTAGAGAAAGCCCGCGTGCAGCAACGAAGACCCAACGCAGCTAAAAATAAATAAATAAAAGACAGGGAAGCAAAAAGTCCCACTGTATCCTTCTAACATAGGTCTGGACAAGGCTTTACTCTTTTTTAAAAACAAAAAAAATACTTTAAAACACTGGCACAAAACATTGCCCAAAAATTGTGGTTGATGGGAAACTGCCTTATATTTAATTTTTAATATAATTTCTGAAGCAAACATAACTGTCTTCTAATTATATTAATCATCATTATACACAGTGGAGAGCTAGGAAACAAAAACATAAGAAAGATTTGATCTCGGAATTTGGAAACACTAGCAGAAAGGAAATGAAAAAAATTAGCTCGGAGAAAGAAGGGTTTCTAGACAGTCAGGAGTACAGGTTCTTGGCATTTCAGTAACCCCAAAGTATCACAGGAGAATAATCATATGGATCTGCTTTTCTCAGCCAAAGGGAAATACGGTTACTCTTTATCCAAGGAAAGCGAGCTTAAACCTAGGCAATGAATAGGCCTGTTGCTGGAAGGAGATGAATTTTAAGTGTGAAAAAAAGGGCTCTTCCTGACTCCTAAGGTTGACTTGGGCAGGCCCCAGGAGGCGCAGTAATAGATTGATTTAAACCTTGGAAGGGAACAAGGATTCCATGTGGATTCTCCCTTCAAAAAAAGAGCTGAAGGTGGCCAGAGACAAAAGTGAGAACTTAGAGGGTCACCGACTCTACATTCAAGCCCATGTTCAGTCATCAGGTACTGGCAGAAGCTTCTCTCCAGACCAGAAAGCTGAACAAGATCTCTGACAGACCCTACTAAGGTAGAGAACAGGAAAAGTACATCACAACCTGATTAGGTCACCATCGCCAAGACTCAGATGGCCAAAACTGTTCTTAAAGTTCCCAAAGATGTATGATAAAGAGCTACTGTACCAATTAGTCATGATGTTTTTTTATCCTTTGGAGTTTGCTAATCAGGCAATCGTTATTCAAATACTCGATACCAAAGAATATTTATTTGGGTTGTCCCTGGTCTTGACACAGATGGCAGTTTTCTATGCTGACAACAATGCCATTGCCTGGGAAGTGGTAAAAGCTCAGCCTTGGGAGGCTGTGGGGCTGGACCTACAAAAGGGGCCCAGGTCTTTGGCCTATTCTCTCAAGGGCTGAGGATGATCCAGATCCATGTGGTCTTCCTAGAAGAAACTATTGTGTAGGTCTGAGATGCCCGGAGAAACTTTTCTCTGAATGCAATGATAGGCATTTGCTGCATACAGCTGGGGTTACCTGCTCAATTACCAGAGAAATTGGTAGTTATGGTAAAGATACGAATGTTTCCCGGGCAAAAAGGGATATACTAAGTAGACATATGTAATATGTCATGTTTGCTTTGGGTAAAAGAAACATGATATTCAAACAAAAATCACTCTTTTGCACACAGGTGTGAACTAGGATTAATAATCCATTTGCAATTACAACACAAAGCAATGAACCTTTCTAGAAGTCTTAGGAAAAGTTTATGATGTTCTTAAGGTTATGGTTTGTTTTAATAACAAATTTCAAACCCTTAAATGGTGCAAAAAGAACTAACATCCTAACTGTAACCAGATTTTATATTATCCAGAGAAGAGAAGCTGGTTGAAATATCCTTAAAAACACCATGATTTTTAAAAAAGCAAATTGCAATTTTCCTAAATATCAAGAGGGCAAGAAATGAGAAACAGCCATGTGGTTTCAAAACTCTCTATTTAGAGGCTAGCAGGAAAGAGAAATTGGTACCAGATTCTGAGGGAAGGATTAAGGCTGTTCCCTCAGTCAGGGCCAGTAAGGAAGCAATATAAATAACAGTAGGATACGAAGACCATAAAAACAGTAAGGAAAAAAACTGCATACGGTGGACTTGTAAAGCACTCAGTGACACTTACCTGCAACAGAGATGGAGGAAAATTACAACAGAGGACAAATCAAGAGTACGTCTGGCATCAGAATTTCCCAAACAAAGGATAAAGTGAATTATTAATATCCACCCTGGGCATCAATTCTGCCATCACTTCCATCCATCAATATTTCCTTGCCCTTGTATTGGTACCAATCACTAATGAGAAACTGAAGCATCTCATCCCTTCAACTTGGAACCTAGAGGAAAAGAGGCTGCTGAGGTCTTCCAAGTTCAATCACCTGAGCTAGGTTTCCACAAAGTAGTTTTGGGCCAAATACCCAGTGAGTTTTAAAGTACTCCTTCCCCTGGCTTTGTCCTTCAAGTATCTCTCTCCCTTGGTGACCTTGCAGATTAGGATTTGGCTATTTAGGGTCCTGGTTATTAAACTGTTTTTAAAGGAAGAAAGAAGAAACATCAGAAGAAGGAATTTTCAAGGAATAACATCCAAATGACATTGGCTGTGCCCTGAACAGTGGAACCACTAGTTATCTAAGCAGGCCACAAAAACAAAAGAACCTGGGTGCCCTCAGGTCAGCAGTGAGGTGGGGCAGTGAGGAAGCAGTAGCCTCTTCATTCAGATAGAATTTCAAAGTCGGGAAGTTCTTCTGAATGAGTAGCACTTGGCACCAGAAAGTGACACATGCTTTTAGAAAGTGCTCGCTGCCCGAGATCACTACCTCATCAGCAGTGAAGACACAGAGTGATCCTTATGCAGTCACTTCCTGAAATCACCTCCAGCTTTCTTCAGGATGTCAGAGAACTGTGCTCACCAGTCCCTATCACAGGGTGTCTGCTGAACATCCTCCTTTAGTAATCTGGCATTTCTTCTAGCCTTTCGTGGGGACTGTGCCAGAAACTTCTTCCTGATTAAAAAAACCCTCATAATCTAGTTGGCCTAACCAGGTCAATGTTTTCCATTTCATAACATACATAAAAATCAATCTGGCTAGAAAACATATTCCCTGCACTTAAAACCTCCTAGAAATCTATACATTGAAATATTCCAATTTTCATTGCTACTTTCCCTTAAGTTTTCCAGACTGCAGTCAGGTAGGGCCCTTGGTCACAGCTCTTCACCTATGTGCTTGCAATTGCTTTTTTCAGTATCCAGGGGACCCATGGCTTAAATTTTGATCAGAGAAAATGACTGGCTTTTTTTTTTTTTGAAGATGTTGGGGGTCGGAGTTTAATTTATTTATTTTTGCTGTGTTGGTTTTTCGTTTCTGTGCGAGGGCTTTCTCTAGTTGTGGGAAGCGGGGGCCACTCTTCATCGCGGTGCGCGGGCCTCTATCGCGGCCTCTCGTTGCGGAGCACAGGCTCCAGACGCGCAGGCTCAGTAGTTGTGGCTCACGGGCCTAGTTGCTCCGCGGCATGTGGGATCCTCCCAGACCAGGGCTCGAACCCGTGTCCCCTGCATTAGCAGGCAGATTCTCAACTACTGCACCACCCGGGAAGCCCCAAGACTGGCTTTTTTAAAAGCTTACAATCAAAACACTTTGTAAAGATAATCTACTTATCAAATTTAAGGTGATCTATTCACCACTGAGGACGAAATGTACCAAGTTAAAATTAAAGCAAAATCCAGGGTAAAACAAAGTGCTTTCTTTGGAAGGATTTTAGTTTGGTTTAATTATGTTCATATCAACCACAGGGTGGGATTGGGCTCATCACAGGAAATTTCAAGGTTAGCTATCAACACAATGCAAAACCCATTAGGAAATGACAACAGCAACCACTGACCACACAAATCACCAGCAGCATTTGTCCCCTCCTCACAAACAGCAGCTGGAAGCCTGTCAAAGATCCCCCTTTCCTAAAAGCTGCCACAGGTTAGAAACTGGAAAGATACCAACTGTATTGTGTGATTAATTCTGTAGCACAGAGAGAATTCCAATACTTAAAACAATCTACTAAAATAAAACGTCGGAGATCAGTCTGGAACTCACCTTTTTCATGAACACAAACTGAGAGTTTCTTAACACCATCAACCAGAGCATTCTGCATGTTGCCATGTCCATCTTCTGAGTCGCTGTCATCAAACTGAGCCTCTATAATGACATCAGGACTGTCATTATAGCCTTTCAGGGACTGTTGCAGGAGATGGCTTCCACAGAGCTCCTCAGGGAGATCTGATTCATAGGCACCTTCTGTTTCTTTGTCATTGCTCTCTGGTTTAATTACCTGAAGAAAAGAGAAAAGTTCTGCTAAATCACTGGAGGGAAAAATGGGAAAGTGCAGATTTTTCTTTTTTCATTTTTCTTTCCTAAGGAAAAAACTGCACATTCAGAAGCACTGGACACTCACCATGTAGTTTGACAAAGAATCTTTATTTTCCAGATGCACAGATTACCTTACAATCAATCCAGCTCTTCAAGATGCCCAAGATTAATGCTACATCCACTTCTATTTTTCTGATGTATATTTTCATCCTCTCTCCCACAAAGGCCCTAAATACCAGAAGTACCACACTGCTTCACAAAGTATCCATCACATGGGACCAACCAGTATGCTGAGAAATGATAAAAGAACTCAACATAGTTTGTCACTGTGTTCCCAAATGAAACCACAAGAATGTAAGATGAAATAGAAAAAAAATTAAGTGTGAACAAGAGTTTATAAAATGTTCCCATAAAAAATATAAACCCTTAATTCTCCATTTTGAGGCCTGAGATCAGTATAGAAAGCACACAACTGATAGACATTTACACTAGAAATAAGAATGCGCATTACACAATATGTCAAAAATTTTCAATTTAACAAAAATGAAGCAAATAGGAGAAAAGAATCCACTACTAATCCATTCAGTGAGTTAGTCACATGACACTCATATGACAGTACCCTTTGATTTCTATGGGCACAATATTAACATACACCAGTGTTATTTAGTCACTGAAAAAAAAAAAAGGTGACCCTATATGTAAATCTGCCCATCTACATTAGCAAAAAAGACAGCAGATTTTGTAGGTTCTAAATGTTACTTAGAACACCATATCCTTCTAATAATCTATTTCTGGATGAGAAATCTATGTGCAATTTAAACATATAATCAAGATGTGATCATACATACGTGTGTGTGTATTTGAATTGGATCACTATTGGTAGCACACTCGTTTCATTCTTTCAAACAAATGCTGGAAGGCCAGCCTCATGCCAGGCACCCTCATGAGGCCTACATTTTATAGTGAGGAGACAGATGGTGAACAATTTACTCATTCAACAAATCGTACGGAGTAACTTTCACGGTGCAAGGCACTGTTCTAGGTGGCAAGGATGCAGCGGTGCACACAATCAAAAGTCTAATAATGGTAAGTGCTAGTGAAAAAAATATATAATATGAAAATGCTGGTTATTGGAAACTGAGGCTAGTTTACCAGTAGGGTGGTTAGGGAGGATGCCTCCTGGATGAAGCGACATTTGAGCAGAGATCTGAATGAAGTGAGTGAGCTTCTAGCAGTTTCTCTATGTGCTTATAATTGAGAAGTCTAATATTTTTCTGACTTTAACTCTGGGGTTTCAAATTAGATGCCTGCTTTCAACAAACCAGATTAACGTTCAAATTAGATCACACAAAGATCATGCTTAATGAAAGATCTTCATTTTATACAACGCACAAAAGGTTATTAAAAGAAATCATTCTCCAAACATTATAATGTCACAGATTCCAATTAACATAACTGTCCCCAATGAATATTATAACATCCACCCAGAAAATCAAAGTAAAATATTACAAAGATATTCACACAATCAGAACACAGACTCTAAAAGTATATTCCCAAAGTTTTAAAATATGACTTCATGAAAATGTGATAACAGGAATCTGACTCTTGTCAGACTCACTGATTTATTCATTTGTTCATTCACTAATTCGTTCATTATTTCCACATTTGTTCATTATTTCCAAACAAACAAGGCTCCTTTTCTTTAACAGTTAAAAAAAAGTTCAATTGGCTAAGCCAGAAATCTCTAAAAAGATTCCCCTTAGGCCCCTTCCTGCATGAGAACATAAGAGTGAAGCAACAGCTAAGTTTTAGATTAATATACAATTACAAAACCAGCTCTCCTGCACTTCTGCCTTGAAACACAAATCCTGGTTTCATACCTGACCCAAAATATATCATTCAAAAAACAGAATTCACTGACAAATTAGAGAAGAAAAAGAAATCTGACATCACTCAAATCAGCAAATCCATTCAATTTCCTTAAATGTGCCGAGCAAATTCAACAACATTTAGGAAGATCTGCCCTTGACCATCCTCACAGAATTAACACAACCTTGGGCACTGTCAGAACAGCCCAAAGCACAGGCAGGAGGTACATGTGCATACCCTACGTCTAAAGCACGGTGGCTACAACACAATCGCTGGTCTACTGTTCTTTTTTACGTGTCATCCCATACAAACTTTATCTCAGAAAGAAGAGAGCTGGGGGCAGGGGTGAAAGAAAACAACTGACATGCTACAGTTACAATATGAGGTAAAATGCAGTCTTCTGGAAAGATGTTAAACAAAGGTTCCAGGCCTTTACTTTCTATTATGTATTTATTTCTTCTGCTAACGGTTTCAGAAAGGATTTGGTTCCCACAGACCAAGGAGAAAATATTAGAGGGTAACCAGAATTCTGACTTTATAAAATTTGAAGGCTCGGGCTTCCCTGGTGGCGCAGTGGTTGAGAGTCCGCCTGCCAATGCAGGGGACACAGGTTCGTGCCCCGGTCCGGGAAGATGCCACATGCTGCGGAGCGGCTAGGCCCGTGAGCCATGGCCGCTAAGCCTGCACGTCCGGAGCCTGTGCTCCACAACGGAAGAGGCCACAACAGTGAGAGGCCGGTGTACCGCAAAAAAAAAAAAAAAAAAAAAATTGAAGGCTCAACTATCCCACAGTGAAAGGTAGTCTTTGTATGTATGTATATGTTTGTGAGTAAAATATAAAGAGAATTCTGTAATCACCATGATTCTGCCTACCTACATATTAAGAATTACGCTTTGGCTTACACATACAAAGTTCAAGGAAAAGTCGATGGGAAAAAGAGCACAGTAGAAAGCAATGACCAGAGTACAGCAAGCTTAACTGTACAGCACATTTCAAAACCAACCCAGTTCTGATTTTATGATAATCTCCATGGTTTAGATTACCTATACTCAAGAATTAGTGTTTTAGGCACTAAATTCACTTTTGAGTTACTAAAGCAGAGAATGCTGTATGGTAGCAGGGTTTAATGAATAAATCAAGTCATTCAAAACCGTATAATTAAAATATAAATTAATACATTGCATTTTTAAAGTATTTTCATTCTATTTTTGTTATCACAGTACAAACAAGAATAAAATAAATGTTACGGGGGAAAAAGATCACCTTAAAGTCATAGGATACAACAGGCACTCTAAAACCGTTCCATATCACATATTGGTTAAGAATGAGGGTTGTGGAACTCCTACGAGAAATGGCTAACTCAAGTCTAGAAAAGGAAACAAACAAGATGAAACTGGGGACTTCCCTGGTGGCACAGTGGTTAAGAATCCGCCTGCCACGCTCGCTTCAGCAGCACATATACTAAAATTGGAACGATACAAAGAAGATTAGCATGGCCCCTGCACAAGGATGACACGCAAACTCGTGAAGCGTTCCATATTTTTTACTCCAATAAAGATGTTAAAAAATAAATAAATAAATAAAAAGAAAAATCACTAAAGCACTGAAAGTTATTGGAGCTATAGGATGCTACGGCCATTTTCATTCTTAATGAAATGTCAGCCATAATGTTGAATAAAAATGTACTGGATTAAAAATTTTAAGTGTATAGAAAAAAAAAAGAATCCGCCTGCCAATGCAGGGGACACAGTTTCTATCCCTGGTCCGGGAAGATCCCACATGCCGCGGAGGAACTAAGCCCGTGCACCACAGCTGCTGAAGCCCGCGTGCCTCGAGCCCGTGCTCCACAACAAGAGAAGCCACAGCAATGAGAAGCCCGCGCACCATAACAAGAGAAGCCACAGCAATGAGAAGCCCACGCACCACAACAAAGGGTAGCCCCACTCGCCACAACTAGATGCAGCCACAAATAAATAAACAAACAATCAAACAAACTAAAAAAAAAAAAAGAACCTGGAAGATCTTGTCATATGGGAAAAACAAGCAAGCTATCACAGGCTACTAGAGCCTCATCTAAAGGACTCAGGAATCATCATGAAAGGGCTCTCTCTGGTCAACCTCAGAAAATTCTAAACATTTATCCTACTTTTCCTATATAAAATGTACCTCAGGTTAGCCAAACAGTTGATGAGGTAAAATTCTTCTTTATAGAAGAGTTTCAGCTAACTAAGAAGGAATGACTTAAAGACTTTCATTATCACCATTCTGATATCCCTACTGAAATGATGGATGCAGAAGATGACCATCAATGGTTGCAAAATGCTGATGGGGACGGAGTTTTATAATAGATGGACCAGAGCAACAATACCTGAACCCACTGATTAATACAAATATCATAAAAAGAGAAAGAACCAAAGTACTTCCTGATGTACTATAATTAGGAAGTAAATACTATACTGGTGTATGTACTATAATTAGGAAGTAAATACCACCATCTGTGAAGTATTTTCCCCTAACTTGAACTTAAATCTGACCTGATATAGGTAACAGAGGAAGACGTTAAACACCACTAGGGAGAGGATCCATTTACACTCACTCCCTAGATGATTTCATCTAGTCTCATGGCTTTAAATATCTCTATATGCTATTAACTCCAAAAATTAAATGCCTCGCCTCAACCCTTCCCCCAAATTCCAGACACATATCCAATTGCCTACTTGACATCTTCATTTGGATGTCAGCTGGCGCCTCAAACAGGAGAACCCTTGGTCCCCACCAGAACCCATTCCTCTCCCAGCACTGCCTCTCTCGGCAGATGGCACCAAACTGGGGCATCACCCTTGACTCTCTCCTTCTCACACCCCACATCCAATTATCAAGAGAGCCTTCCTGTAAAATATATCTTCTTGCCATTTCCACTGTTACTATAAAAATCCAAGCAACCTTTATCTCCTTGCAGAACTACTGTAATAACTGGTCTCCTGAATTCTATTTTGGACCAAAGGAACTAGAGTGATCTTTTTTTTTTTTTTTTTGGGCTGCGTTGGGTCTTCGTTGCTGCAGGCGGACTTTCTCTAGTTGTGGAAAGTGGGGGCTACTCTTCATTGCAGTGCACGGGCTCCTCATTGCGGCAGCTTCTCTTGTTGCAGAGCACTGGTTCTAGGCACGCGGGCTTCAGCAGTTGTGGTGCACAGGCTTCAGTAGTTGTGGCACACAGGTTTAGGTGCTCCACGGCATGTGGGATCTTCCCAGACCAGGGCTCAAACCCATGTCCCCTGCACTGGCAGGTGGATTCTTAACCACTGCGCCACCAGGGAAGCCTTTGAGTGATCTTTTTAAAACAAATCAGATCATGTCATTCTCGCAATAGCTTCCCAACATCCTTTCATCACCAAGCCACAAGGTGTTGTCAAATCTGGCCCATATCTATTTTTGCATTCTCATTTTCTACAACTTCTTCCTCTGCAAATTACACTCCAATCCTAGAGTTCTTCTCGCTATTCATAGAATACTAAAATCTTCCATCTTGAGATTTTTACAATTGCTGTCCCCTCTATCTGGAAAACTCTTTGCCCAGCTATTCACAGGGATTGCTCTCTTCATTTTGGTTAGGTCTCTGCTCAAATATCCTCCTCTCAGAGAGGCATTCCCTGATCACATTAACTAAAACAGCTCCACCTCGCTGTTATGACTCTATTTCTTACCCTGCTTTATTTCTCATCACTGCACTTATCACTACCTGATAATATATTATATACTTACCTGACAATATATTATATACTTTCTGTCTCCCAACTAGGATGTGGGTTTCATAAGCACAAAGGCTATTTTATTCACTGCTATATTCTAAGAGTTAGGAATAGCATTTAGTACTCACTCAAATATATGTTGAATGAATGAACAGCAATTAAGTAGGAAATGACCTGTTCAGAGTCTATCTTCCCTGATAAGTATAAACTCCATGAAGTCACATTATATACTCAAGTCTCATCTGAATGAATAAAGAACCAGAGACGGCATACTGCATCTAACATTTCCACACATCTAAACTCTACCCATCTCTCAAGACCTAGTCCAAATGCCTTGGATTTTCTATAACCCAGAATCCACCACATAGTCTTCTCAGGTCCTCCTCATGCCCTGCTACCTGCCCCAGACCAGAGTAATTTCTTCCTTTTCTAAAGTCCCAAAGCAATTTATACACACCTCTTCTACGGCACTTCTCATTTTTTTCACTACGCTAGTGGTATCTAGGTATGTGATTTACCTCATCTGTTAAGGCTGTTTGCTCACCAATAATATCTCTCTGTATATTCTATGGCAACTTGCATAATCAATCTAGGTGCTCAATATTTGATGAATAAACATTATTTGATGGATAAAAGGGTAGAAAAATGAAAAAAGGAATATAAAAGACTATCAGGATGCAAGAGAGTTTTCAGAACAGTTTCCAGACACACGAATATGTGGATTAGAAAGTAGAAGCCCAATTTTCCCTGGATCTGTAAAGTAAGGGGCCTTCTTCTGTGGGACTGACCTTGAAAGAGTTGAAAAGTCTAGCTCAGTGGTTCTCAGTTTTGAAGTTTAGCAGATCCTGCTGAGAATCAGAAGAAAGCTATAACTCCTTCCTCCACAGAAAAATGCACATCTACAAGTAGACAGAAAGTACTCTATAAGAATTTAAGAGTAAGGGGAGTAAAAAGTCTGGTGCTGGAGGCTACCAGTTCAGGTTGGTCAGTATTTTGGAGAGCTCTGGGCTCGAAGTGAAAGGAGGGAGGCCTCAGGAGAATGGATATATTACTGACCTGGTTAACTGAGGACTTTAAAACTTCCTCTGGTTTCCTCCACAGACCTGAGAGAGAGGCAGCTGACTGCACTTATTATTCTGAGTGCACGCTGCAACTGGGATTACTTCTCCCTTGGAGATTTAGTCTAGTCTCTGGAGGACAGGACAGAAACAGATCAGTGAGGGAACCAAATCACTGGGTCACACAGAACTGTTTCACTCTCAAGTCTTGTTGCATGAACGGGATAGGATGAGCATCACATAACTCTGCTAATAAAAATAAACAGTGAAAATGCAAATACAAACACACACACACACACACACACACACACACACACACACACACAGAGAAATGTTTGTCAGATATACCCTGAAGTTAGTTTTACCATGGATACATCTGTAATCTACCTATTGTCTCCTTTTGGAAGGTGAAATTGGGCGACAGAGTGGTGTGGCAGTGTAATGAAGGGAAAAGGTGATCCCCTTTCTCCAACAGGTTGCAATCTCTGGCGGGCGGAGAGCAGTAATGTGGCCTCTTCAGTAGTACTTGGGAGGAACCCTGAAAACCGTTAGGGATGAAATTGAGAGGAGGCTATTAGAAGCTTACCACTGAAAGGAATAGGCCTACGCCCAGAATCTTGAGCTCTGAGACACAGAGAAGAAGAGATACACCTTTTGGAAAAGGAGAGTGGGTGTAGCATGACTTCTGTACTTTAAGGGGAACCCTGTGTTAGCAAAGGAATAGCAAAATGCCTTATAGAATATCCCTAATTCGAAGACAAGAACACTTGCTAAATCAGAGACATGATGCAACCATGTGAATGGAAAATGTCTAAGGAAGACGCTAATCTAAAAGGCTGGCAGAATTTTAGAAAATAATATTTGAGAAAATATATAGGGAAATACATTTTAAACATAACCAAAAAGCACTGCCATGAAAGAAGATAATGATAAACTCAACTCCATTAAAAGTAAATTTTTCCTTTTATCCTAAAATAATGTAAAAGAAATTTAAAAAGATAAGCCATAGAAGTACTCAAATCCAGAATATATAAAGAACTGCTATAGATCAATGAAAGACAATCCAACAGAGAAATGGGGAAAAGGCTTAAAGGCACTTAACAAAATAGTGGCTCTTTACTGCCAAATAAACAAAAAAGATGGAAAGCTGCTCAGCCTCGTTTGTCATCAGAGAAATGCAAATTAAAACCACAATGAGATATCACCACAAACCCACAGGCAGGCAAAAACTAAAAATCCTGACAATACCAAATGTCAGCAAGAATGTACCGCGACACTTTGCTGGTATAAATGTAAACTGGTCCAGCCCTTTGTGAAACAGATCAAGACTGTGAGGGAAAGCAGAAAACAGATCTACTCAACTCCCGCCCTGGCTTATTCCACTACACTGCCCTGCATCCCTCAGGATTTTGACAGGTGAACACAGGAAAAGGAGACTAAGATGGGAAAGGACACATATGCAAAAGCAAGGAGATAAGAAAATACAAATTTTCCCTCAGGAAAGGCAAGTAGTAGTGAAAATGTACAGTAGGAGTGAGAAAAGAGGATGAAGAAGCAAACATGAAGAGCACCGAATGCCAAGTTAATGAGTCTGGTCTTTACTGTAAAGTTAGTAAAGTGAGAAGTAGGGAAAAGTGGTTAAGAGAAGGAACTGTAGTCAACACACCTGGGTTTGCATCATGGCTCTGCTGCTTAGTAGCTATGCCACTTTGGCAAAGCTATGTAATCTCTTTGAACCTCAGTTTCACTATATTTAATGGGGACAAGAGTACCCAATATCATAAGATTATTGTGGAACTGAGATAATATATGAAAAGCTCTTAGCACAGGTGCCAGGAACAAAGTTGTAAGTGAATCTGTATAGAAGGAAACAAATTTAGTCTTTAGAACCAGAAAGTCCAAGGTGATGGGGAACATCCAGGTGGTAGCTGGAAATGTAGATCAGGAGATGGGAAGAGTGTACTGGAGGACAGAAATCCAGATTAGGAAGTTAACCACAATGGTTCAGCAAAGGCAAAGCTTCTCTGAAAACAGAAGCTGAGAACAGAGCACTGAGAAAAGGAACACACAAGGAACAGGAGTTAGTGAAGCAGAGAGAATTTAAATATAATTATGAACACGTTAAACACTAAGACTTCTATTATCACTCTTCACATTCATATTGCACTATCTTCCCTGTGCTTTACACACATTAACTAATTTGATCTACACAACCACCCTGGGTGATACACAGGAGAATAATTATCTCCATCTCACAGGAAAAAACAGGTTCAGACATGTCACAATCCCAGAGCTACTAAATAGCAGAGCTGTGACATGACCACAGATCCAGGGCTCTAAGTCCAGCTCTCAGTCCTGGACACTCGTATGGGAGATTTCCTGCAAACAGATTCAGAGTGAGCTTTGCATGTACATCTCCCGCCAACACCCACTGCATGAAACACCTCTGCATCTTTTGCCTGCCTGGCAAATAATCAAAATTCAAGATCCAGCTCTTCTGTGACTGCTTCTCTGACTAAACTCCCCCATCTCTTAAGAAATGTTGTTTCCTTCCTTTGTTCACTGCTATTCCTTACCTATTGATTCATTATAAGTTTGTTGATCAAGTTATATTCCATTTATTTGTTTACATATTTCTCTCTTCCACCAGACAGCAAACCATACCACATTCATTTTTTATATTCTCCAGAGGCTCCCAAAATGCTTGGCATATAAAACATGCTCAATAAATATTAGTTTCCTTTTCTCTTCTTCTGACGAAAATGAGAAAGACTTGAATTGGCTGTAAAAGAAGAATTCTAAAAAAATTACAAGAAATAAATAACTACCAAGCAGCAAGAGCCAGCTAAATTCAGATGCTTATCTACATGATACTGCATGATAACTGCACTGCCCTCCACTACTACACTGTCTGGAAACCAGGGACGAGCCACCAGTTATTTTATCAGAGTTGAAACTTATCACCATAAGAAGCAAATATAAGTACGCATGCAAATGAATAAAACTGGAAGACATTTAAATAAATGCATTTTCCTAAAATAATTCTAGACCTTCATATTTAAATTATAACTCCAGTTTCAATATGGACCCAAATGTAACCATAAAGTTCACTGTCACCAATTTAAAACATTTTTAGCTAGAAAAATCATGAATGCCTGAAGACGAGAAAGCCAAAATGTGAGCACAGCTTCCAGGGATGTTTCCTGATTTCTGCAGAGTGTGAAGTACCAATCTGTCCCTTAGAAGGCGTGTGGGGGGATGTCTACACTGAGCTGTAAATCAGATCAACCGCAAAGAGCAACTCAAACTCAACAGAGTCAAGAAACCGGTCACTTTAAAACTCAATTAGTTTTTTTCTTCTCCCTCCTTTTATAATTAATATAATGTATTTCAAAACTGGGGAGCAAAAGTACCTGTAACCAATTTAGATGCAATCGTAAATAAAAACGCCACGTAACATTCCCAAACTCCAAGCATGAAACATTTCACAGTCTCCCGGTGTACCGATATAAAAAACCCTTCCTTGAACATAAAAGCCATCTTTGAAGAGTGCTATTTTAAATCTCATAAAGACAACAAGTCTATATTAGCACTGGAAAATTCTGTTCCAAGCAAATAAATTCTATGACATTCCCCTGGGGCAGGGGTTGCTGTCAACTTGGTAAAATGGAGCTTCTCCAAAGAGATTTACATATGCCTATGTCCACAGGCACTTTCTGCTGAAAGGGCTGTGTACAACAGTGTCAGCTGAAGGCTTTGTGCACAGGAGATAATGCCCTGCCTATCCCACTACCTGAGCCTCTGATTCAGAGCTAATGCATGTCATGAAGTCCACCTAGGAGCCGCTTTTCGTTTCCTGGCTTCTCTGGCTGGGCTTAAGTGACAGTACTCACTTGCCACACATGTTTTAACAAACTTTCAAATCCCTTAATGGCATGCTTGGGACAAAGTATAATACACTGTTCAGGAAATAACCTTGGAGCCAAGAAAAGCAATTGATATTTCCACAGGGAGTTCCTGACAAGGCTTGCCAATAAGCTTCTTTCATTTTAAAACATGATCATGGATACTATCATTTTAAAGACATATTACAGACGTTCTTAAAGATATATATGTTAATTGGGA
The DNA here is from genome assembly GCF_949987515.2 of Delphinus delphis. Lineage (NCBI taxonomy): Eukaryota > Metazoa > Chordata > Mammalia > Artiodactyla > Delphinidae > Delphinus > Delphinus delphis. The sequence goes on from NC_082689.1 coordinate 7,966,057, forward strand.
ACTTTGTTTGCCTATGGCAGTTTAATCCAAGAGTGCCTTTTATTTAGTTAACAGGAGTAGAAGAAACTGTCCCCATTCTTCCCAGTTATTCAGGCCCAAAATCTTGTTATCCTTATCAACGGATCAATTCCTCCCTCCCTCCCCCCCCCACCCCCCAATTACATCCATCAGCTCATCCTATCGCTCTATCTTCATCGCCACCATGGCCACCCTGACTGATGCACAGGCCCTACCTGATCTCTGCCCCCACCCTGTGATCCTGCTGACTTCATCTCCAACTATTCCCCACCTCAGCATCTTTGCTATCCCTTGAACACGTTAGGCATGTATTCACTGTTCCCCAAGATCTTCCCAAGGACAGCTCCCTCACTTCCTTCAGTTCTTACTCAAAGTCACCTCCTCAAGGCAGCCTTCTTTGGTCACCCTATTTAAAATCTCAACCCACCCCCAAATTCATATCTCCCTTATTTTACTTATTTTTCCTCTTCAGTACCTACCACTATTGAGCGTGGTATTTTATTTACATTATTAAGTCTTCCCCAGTGAAACACAAGCTCCATGAAAGTGGGGACGTTTTCTCCTGTTTATTCACTGTTATATTGCCAATACTTAATATAGCACCTAACACAATGTCTCCGACACAATTCCATCCTAATGTGCTACTATCACCTTAAACTCAAACCATCAAACACCACTCTAGTCCTTCCCCTCAAAGCACCTCCCCTTCCTGTTCTCTTTTTTATTAACACCATGACCACTTTCTTCCAGGCCTTTCAAACTCAAAACCTCACAACCATATTTGACTCTTTCTACTGCCAAACATACTGCTTCACCAAATCCTTCACTTGTCTTTTTACAAGAGCGCTTATATTTCCACAAATTCCCTGGTATTCTCAGGACCATCCTACAAACTTCCAGAAAAAAAAAAGATCTGATTAAACTACCTTTTTACTCAAAATTTTTGATGGATTTCTCTTCCCTGGAGAAACTAATTCTCTGTGCTTTGGCTTATCATTCAAAGACCTTGACCTTCTCAATGCCCACTGACCTTTTTTAACCATTTTAATCTTATCTGCCAGTTCCTTCCATTATACACCATTCACAGGCCACCGCAAACTCTTTCCTGGCTTAGATCACATCAACTCAAAAACAGGCTTCTAGCAACTTAGAACAGCAGGATCTGTCTCCCTTTGTCCATTTCTCTGTGAGTACAGTAAGGAAAACCATATAACTCCCTTGTTAAATTGTTTGATTCTTTTTAAAAAATATTTTAAGAAAGAAAGGAAACAGGGCTCTTGGAGAAATGATCGGTATCTGTCAAGGAGCCCTCTGTGCAGAGCAGGCCTGGACTGAAGGAGAGGCAGAGTGCAGACGTCTAATGAGTCTGGCTTTAGGGTCTCTGGACACTGTTCCGAAGGGATCACGGGACTTGAAACAGAATTATGGGTGTCTTGTAACACATGCCCTCTCTCCTTTTCTGCACGGCCACCACAAGAAACTAACTAACCACAACTTCACCCTGATACAACCAAGCCTCTGTGCCTAGTCACCAAAGAGAGTAAGAAGCAGGCATACTTCCCCTAGAGGAGAGACAATTCACAGAACACAGCAGATTCCAACTAGAATAATCTCCGTAGCAAGGTATTATGTACTTTGATGCTAGAAATGAGCAGAGGTGGGGAAGAGAATTTGGCAGAATATCACACCAAGTTCCGAAACTCAGGAACAAATAAAGTCAGGCAAGAGGGTGGATAGAAAGAAACCTGGGTAAGCCCCAGGGGAGAGTTCCCAAGAGAGAGAAGAACTAGACAGAAGAACTTCCAAGAACAGAGTTCATGGAAGGAATAGACAATTACTGAGATTTAGTGAAAGAATACATACATTTACATGTAACTTTGTACTCAGTGACTGCTTTTCCCTTAACCTTACTCTTTATTGTATTTTGACTTAAGTCTCTAAAACATACTCAATGTATTAATAATGAGTGTTTTAACTGCAAGAGACAGAATAACTTGAATTGGCTGATTAGCTTACGTAAGTAACTGATTAGCTTACATAATTGAGTCAATCTGATCATATTGAGAGGCCCATCTGATATTTGCAGAGGGAGGGAGTGATAGGGGGCCGGCGGGGCGCTCTCAGATTTCCTCAATATTAGCTCCAAAACCAGGGCAGCCTCTCTCTTCGTGTGTCAAGAAGGATTCCAGGAGCTTCAGAATATATCCCATCCTCTTACAGACCACAGTGGGAAAAAAGAGAGAAATTCTTGCCCAGGTGCTCTGCAAAAAAATCTCGGGACTAGGCTTCTGGGGTTGATTTTGGTCACATGCCCAGTCCTGAATCCATCGCTGTAGCAAGGAGGTAGACTAGACGGTACTCCCCTGCATCTGAGGAATGTGGCCAGTTCTTCAATCCTAGTAAAGAACAAAGCTGAAGTCTCCTTAGAAATGCTCAAAGTGGGGTTCTTTTGAAAGATAATTCTTTGTATTTTTATTCATAGTAGAAGCCTACTAGTAATAATTTCCACCTGTTTCCATGAATCAAAGATCATTCCCCTTTTAGAATCACAACCATTTCTGACATGGAATCAAAGCAAGAATGTTAACATCATTCAGGAAAGAAAACAACCTAAAAAGTTTAAACAACATGCTCATGGATGTAGAGCGCATGTCAAATAAAGATTATTTGTATTTGAAGTTTTTACATGTATAGAGACTTAGCTGCAGTACCTGACCTCAGATTCCTTCACATCACACCATCTGTAGCAAAATGAATTTCACATCCTTGAGACACACTTCAATATGCTGGACCACACTGAAGAATAAGCTCAATTTGTAGACCATTCCAGAAAACCAGACAGTATACAATGAAAATTTTTCAGAGCAAGGGATATTCAGGACATTAATGTAAGGGCCACAGTCCCAGAGCCTAAGGATGTTCCATATAGCCAATTTACTAATAACAGATTAACCACAATTATCCGAAAAGTCAGCCAACACTTGAACTACCACACTCATGTACTGATAATAAAAACTGAAACCACATTTGATTAGTGGTTGCTGGCACACTATAAGCTGTGTGCCTATTGCTAGATTTTTAAATAGATTTAAGGTATGGCCAACTCTAAAAAATTTACTTGTATCTGCAACCATCCTTTCCTTCTTCCCACCTCAAACCACAGATAGAGTGATCCAGCTTTGGATACTATTTCTTGCCTTGAGGGCTTTGCTCATAGGGTAGTGCCTTCTCCCCCACTATTTCACTGCCCCCTCCTTCTACATGGATAAACTTTCTCATGTCATCATACAGATGTTCTCTATCATTTCCCATCTTTGAAAACATTTTCATAAAACTGAAGTAGCTATACTAACATCACACAAAGTGGAATTCAAGAAAAAAAAGTATTACAGGGGTCAAAGAGGATCATTTCATGTTAATAAAAAAGTTAATGCATTAGCAAGATATAATGACTGTAAATGTACATGCACCTAATAAAAAAAGCTTCAAACCAGATGAAGCAAAAACTGACAAAAGTAAAGGGAGAAATAAACAAATCCTCATAAATATTTATCAAATAAGTAATAAAACAACTAGACAAAAAAACAGTAACACAGAAGATCTGAAATAAATAAATAAATGTATACATACACACACACATATATAATCTCAGAGGTCCTTATCCATAGTACATGAAGTCTTACAATTCATTAACACAAAGACAAACCAATTAAAAAATGGGTTAAAGAGTTGCATAGACATCTCAGAAAAGACTAAATGTATATAAATGGCCAATGAGCATATACACACACAAAATGTTCAGTATCATTTTCTCATCAGGAAAATGCAAAACAAAAGATAACAAACAACTACAACAACAAAAAGTAATATTATTATCCGCCCACAAGAATGGCTAAAATACTACTACTATATTCTGGTAAGGAAGTGGAGAAACAGAATCTCTCATACATTTTTAATGGTAGTGAAAAATGGTACAACTACTTTGGAAAACAGCTTTATGGTTTTTTATAAAGACAAACATATGTTTACCATATGACCCAGCAATTCCACTTCTAGGCATTTGACCAAGAGAAATAAAAACATATGTTCATACAAAGACACGTACAGCAACATTCATAGCAGTTTTATTCTTAATGGTCAAAAGCTGAAAATAATCCAAACGTCCTTCAGCTGGTGGATGGGTAAACAAACTCTGGGACATCAACACAATGGAATACTATTTAGCAACACAAAACGACATGGATGAATCCCAAATGCATTATGCTAATAGAAAAAGGCCAGACTCAAAATAATTCCATTTATATGACATTCCGCAAAAGACAAATCCATAGGGACATAAAACAGATTAGTGGTTGGCAGGGGCTGTGGGGTAAGGGGAAGTGTTGGCTAAAAAGAGACACAAGGGAATTTGTGGGTAGGACGGAACTGTTTTCCATCTTGACTGTGGTAGAGGTTACACATAGCTATACATCCTTTAAAATTCATAGAACTGAATGCTAAAAAGGGTAAATTTTACTATATGCTAATATGTGAACCAAATAAATCTCTTTGTACCCAAGCCAAACAAGCTCAGCATCCATATACAGTGGGGAGCAAAAACTCAATTAAAACATTGAAAGTATGAGCCCAAGTTATCAACTGAAAATACCACATATTTTTCATTCTGACAAAATTTAAAACCCAATAAACATTTATTAAAACCTTATAATGTGCAAGGCATCTATTAGGCATTAAATAACTCCTCCGTACAGTGAGGTGACACTTAATAGTTAACAAAATACTTTCAAAAATATCATCATTAGTATTGGCCTACTGATACCTGGAAATAAGTAGGGCCCACAGAGCACATTCCCAAATACCTTCAAGCAGAAGTAAATATCATTTGAATGGCATAAGCTCCAACAAAAGGAATGATTGCTTCCTGCTGAGATGACCAAGAAGGGCTTAGAAAGATGGTGGTTAACAGCATGGATATTATGGTGGTTAACAGCATGGATATTATGAAAAACATGATATAGAAAAAGTCCAGGAAGTAGGCATGTCTGAGGAACAAGTAGACAGATGTAGTTAGAGCTGGACACTTCTGAAACGTCACACACACACAAATCCAAAAGGAAGACTGAGCTCTTCCTTGCCGAAGACCGCCTTGAATGTCATCCATGCACACACAGTTTATTTCTTTTCTTTTTTCTCAACTTGATGCTTAAAAGAAAGATAGCCATCAAGACAAATATCAAGAGAGAAATGATATGGACTTCCCTGGAGGTCCAGTGGTTAAGACTCTGTGCTTCCACTGCAGGGGGCACGGGTTCGATCCCTGGTCAGGGAACTAAGATCCTATGTGCCATGCAGCACAGCCAGAAAAAAAGGATAGAAATGATACGATACTCTATACACGGGTAGAGCCGAGGTTCTTGTACACCAAGCGCCACTGATTAACCGGCTATAGGATTCCATGTAAAATAGCTAGAACTCCCAACTTTAAAAGAACACAAGCTCAAAAATAATATGGTACAATGATGGGGAATCACAGCCTGAGTGAGGAGGCAAGGATTGAAGCCTGAGTAAGAAAGGTGACCTAGTAGAATAGCAGGCAATGTCAGCATATTGGTTACAAACAGGGATGAGCAAATAAGTAAATATATGGACAATAAGAGCCAGGTTTCTCATCATTAAAGAAGAGAGTTACAAATACCGAAAGGGTGAAACTATAATGAACCCTGTGGTGTTGCACTGGAATTGGAGCTTTTAGTGTAAACTCACAGTTTTCAAGATAGGTAGGTAGGCAGGTAGCTACCTAGTCAGATAGACAGACAGACAGAGACAGACAGACACAGAGATATAAGTAAATACTTATATTTCTTAGCTCTCTTCATTGAGAAGGCTTGGGAGCATCTGGATTTATGCACTAAACGGTACCAGGACTTCTTAAAAAATGGCTAATTTCTTGGCTAACACAGGGAAAGATGAGGCTGGAACATCTCCAGAATATAAAGTGTTCAAAGGATGACAAGAACATGTCAAAATGACACAGGAACCAACTTAGGGGGCGTCCACTGGCCAAATCTGGGGCAATGGAGCAAAATAAGGAGAGTAACAGATTACTCCTCTGGAAAATTACATAATCTACTCTTTCCCCCAAAAGGCATCTCTATACTAAACATACCCACTTCTCAGGAATTGCGAATTCAAACACTTGCTCGATGATACAGTAGTGCCTTTCTCTCCCTTTAAGATTTCCACTATCACTTCCATATCATTGGGTCATGACAGCATGAGCACCTGTCTCTCCCTATAATAAGCCACCTAAACTTGGACCAGACAAGGATGGAGAAGTGGCCTCTCAGCATAGATGACTCCAGAGAAAGCAACATGTCTCAATCGCTGAAGCCAAGGCAGGCTTTCCTCTACCTCAGCACACCCGGAGCTGGAGGCCCCAGCAGGTGGACAAGAGGACCCTACGAACCTAAAGCAAATCTCCTAAGATCTTTGAATAAGCATTGATAAGTATATTTGTGTAAGGAAGTTGTTTTCTTTCAGAGCAAAAACTAACGTGTTTCTGCTGTTGGTCCTGTTGTTCTTTTTACCTTGTTCAGCCCTGAGTATGGTATAGCATCATTACTTCAGACAATAAGGTGGGGCAGACTTTCACTAATGAGGCAGTTCCTTCTCCACTATGGAGACTATATTTCTGAACAACTGTATATAATCCAATATCATTTTCAATTCATATTTCACATAAAGTCATATTTCATTTCAAACCAACAAGACCTCAAATGTTCCCTATGGGCTCTATGCACAGAACTGTACTTCCAAGGTTCAGAAGTTGACACAACAGAGGAAGCTATTGTGAACTCTAAGACCAGTCTGGCTACCACATATAAAATTATCCCTGGAGGAAATCTGCTTATGTGATTTAGCTTTGAAGAAGAAGTAGGAAAAAAAAAAGAAAAAGAAACCTGGCCAAGCTGTAAAGTGCAGTGGAAGTGTATGTGCACATGTATTCACAACAGTGTAAGAGCAAGGAGCTTATCTGCATTGTGGTCAACCTTCTTTTCAAGTTAAGACCTACCCAAAGCTTTGGGAAGAACGTTACATTAACAAGAGGCTCTCCAGCTTCACTGTTTAAGTCTCCAGTCACGTAAGAAACATGTTTTTGCTTTCCCGTTAGTACTTCCTTCCTTGCTTCGCAGACAGCTAAGCTCAGGTACCAAACAGAAAGCTATTTTTCAACAAGTGCGGCCTAAAGGGATCTCTTTGGGGTTACGCAGTCACTGACAGCCCAAATACTACTTTCAAAATCAGATGTTAAAATCTGGTTTTAAAAGAATTATTCTAAAGTCATCTAGATTTGGGGCTTACACTGGGTTAAGTGGTGCTATTATTTGGATACTTAAGCCAATGGTGAGTCTTCTGATGGTAGAGTAACATTTTTTTAACCAAAAGTTTCTAAAAGCACAGGGCTAGAAATATAATTTTCATACTCTTTTATTTGAATCATTTTAAAAGCTTTCATCTTTCCCCCACTTTGACAGAAGCATAAAAAATGAGCTCAATGTAAGCTGGTACTGCCATATAACCTCACAGTTTATGCCACTGCAAAAATTCTTCTGCAAATTACCCTGGGCAGAGATTTCTGTATACAAAGTATCAGCCAAGAACAAATTTTTATAGCTGACTTCTAAACCCTTTAAAATTGCATTTTATAATGGAAATACTGAGAGATGCTTTACCCTTAAAGCACTATTTTAATATTTCTAGCTTTTCCAGAATACAATACTATGAACTCAGGACCAGAGATGCAAAACAGAAGAAGCCATAAGTTATAAAGCTATTTTTTTAAAATAGGCACAAATAAAAATGTTTTATGGATCAAACATGTTTACATGCATTTACCTGCCATACCTATTACATTTCATTTTCAAATGCTTTCCTAAACCATTTAGTCAGTATTTCTATCTGTGGACATTTTATCCCAAAGATTCTTTGTGATCAATGATTGACTTCAACGTGGCTTTACACTCTTTCAACCATATAGAGTCCAGTCCCTGTTTCCACACTTGGGAAAAGTAGGGATATTATCTAACTTCATATTGTTTCAAGGAAGAGGAAGGCTGTAAACCAGCATGAGTCTTAGAAAACTTGGAACAGCAGGAAGCCATTTCTGGGAAGTAAGTACCCAAAACAAAGAAAATCTGTGACAAGGACATCCCAGGGCACAGCATAAACACAGGCTAGTAGACATCTGTGGCTAAATGAATTTCTCCCCTACACCTCCCTACTATCTTCACTATCAGCTTAGACCTCTAATTAGAAACAGAGAAATTTACCCACTCTCAGTATCCTCCATCCTGATCCAAACTGCATCCACAACATAACCAAACGATGTGCACTTATATCCTCTGGATTCTAGAAAGCCTGTGATATGAAGAAACGGTCACAGAGGTAGAGCCTCCAAGAACTAAGATACTGGATTTGCTGTTCAATACATAACTTGAAGCACGTCACATTACTTCTAACTTGAAACATGTCCTAGTTCCCTCACCTTTAAAATAAGGAAGTTATACACCACATTAACAAAATGAAAAATAAAAATCATATGATCATCTCAATAGATGCAGAAAAAGCACTTGACAAAATTCAATATCCATTTATGATAAAAACTCTCAACAGACTGAGTCTGGAGGGAATGTACCTCAACATAATAAAGGCTATGTGACAAGGCCACAGCTAACATCATATTCAACATTGAAAAGTTGAAGTTTTTCCTCTAAGATCAGAAACAAAACAAGCAAGCTCCCTCTTAGCACTTTAATTCAACATAGTTTTGAAGTCCTAGCCAGAGCAATTAGGAAAGAAAAAGAAATAAAAGGCAACCAAATTGGAAAGGAAGAAGTAGAACTATCTCTACTTGCAGATGATATATTATATATAGAAAACCCTGAAGACACCACCAAAAACCAGTTAAAACTAATAAATAAATTCAGTAAAATTGCAGGATACAAAATCAAAATACAAAAATCTGTTTCATTTCTATACATTACATAACAAACTATCAGAGAAATTTTAAAAACTATCTTATATATAACTGCATCAAAAAGAACAAAATACCTAGGAATGAATTTAACCAAGGACATGAAAGACTTGTACACTGAAAACTATAAGATGCTAATGAATGAAACTGAAGAAGATACAAATAATTGGAAAGATACTGGGTGCTCATGAACTGGAAGAAATAATATTGTTAAAATGTCCACACCACGCAAAGCAATTTACAGATTCAGTTGAACCCCTATCAAAATCCAACGGCAGTTTTACAAATTAAAACCACAATGATATATCATCTCACACCTGTCAGAACAGCTATAATCAAAAAAAGACCACAAATAACAACTGTTGGTGAGGATGTAGAAAAAGGGGAACACTTTTGATGGGAATGTAAATTGGTACAGCCACTGTGGAAAATAGTATGGAGGTTTCTTGAAAAACTAAAAATAGCATTACCATATGATCCAGCAATTCCATTTCTGGGTATTCATCCGAAAAAAACAAAACCACTAATTCAAAAATATACATACACCCAATGTTCTTAGCAGCACTATTTACAATTGCCAAGATACGGAAGCAACGTAAGTATCCATCAACAGATGAGTGGATAAAGATGTGTGTGGTATACATACATACACACAAACACACACAATGGAATACTACTTAGCCATAAAAAAGGAATGAAAATTTGCCATTTATAACAATATGGACTTGGAGAGTATTATGCTAAATGAAATAAGTCAGAGAAAGACAAATACTGTATGATATCACTTATCTATGGAATATAAAAAATAAAACAAACTAGTGAATATAACAAAAAAGAAACAGACTCACAGATACAGAGAACAAATTAGTCGTTACCAGTGGGGAGAGGGAAGGGGGAAGGGGCAATATAAGAATAGGGGATTAAGAAGTACAAACTACTCAGGCTTCCCTGGTGGTGCAGTGGTTGAGAGTCCGCCTGCCGATGCAGGGGACACAGGTTCGTGCCCCGGTCCGGGAAGATCCCACAAGCCGCGGAGCGGCTGGGCCTGTGAGCCATGGCCTCTGAGCCTGCGCGTCCCGAGCCTGTGCTCCACAACGGGAGAGGCCACAACAGTGAGGCCCGTGTACCGCAAAAAAAAAAAAAAGAAGTACAAACTACTATGTATAAAATAAGCTACAAGGATATATTGTACAACATAGGGAATAGAGCCAATATTTTATAATAACTATATATGGAATATAACCTTCAAGAATTGTGAATCACTCTGTTGTACACCTGAAACTTATATAATATTGTACATCAACTGTACCTCAATGAAAAAAATTTCAGTGGCATTTTTCACAGAAAGAGAACAATCCTAAAATTTGTATGGAACCAGAAACGATCTTAAATAGCCCAAGCAATCTTGAGAAAGAAGAACGAAGCTGGAGGCATCTCACTCCCTGATTTCAAACTATACTGCAAAGTTATAGTCATCACAACAGCATGGTATTGGTAAAAAAACAGACAGAATAGATCAATGGAACAGAACAGCAAGCCCAGAAATAAATCAGGTATATGTAGTCAATTAATTTACAACAAAAGAGCCATGTGGAAAGGACTGTTTCTTCAATAAATGGTGTTGGGAAAACTGAACATCCACAAACTAAAGAATAAAACTGGACCCCTATCTTATATCATACCCCAAATCAACTCAAAATGGATTAAAGACTTGAATATAAGACCTGGAACAAAAAAATCTCCTAGAAGAAAACATGTGGGCTTCCCTGGTGGCGCAGTGGTTGAGAGTCCGTCTGCCGATGCAGGGGATGCAGGTTCGTGCCCCGGTCTGGGAAGATGCCACATGCCGCAGATCGGCTAGGCCCGTGAGCCATGACTGCTGAGCCTGCGCGTCCGGAGCCTGTGCTCCGCAACGGGAGAGGCCACAACAGTGAGAGGCCCGCGTACCGCAAAAAAAAAAAAAAAAAAGAAAGAAAGAAAACATGTAAGTGCCTTGACATCAGTCTTGGTGATGATTTTTTGGATCTGACTTCAAAAGCAAAGGTGACGGGCTTCCCTGGTGGTGCAGTGGTTGACAGTCCACCTGCCGATGCAGGGGACATGGGTTCGTGCCCCGATCCGGGAAGATCCCACATGCTGCGAAGCGGCTGGGCCCGTGAGCCATGGTTGCTGAGCCTGTGCGTCCGGAGCCTGTGCTCCGCAACGGGAGAGGCCACAACAGTGAGAGGCCCGTGTACCACACACACAAAAAAAAAACCCCCCAAAAAAAGAAGCAAAGGTGACAAAAGCAATAAACAAGCAAATAAACAAGTGGGACTACATCCAACTAAAAACATCTGGACAGCAAAGGAAGTCATCAGAAAAATGAAAAGGCAACCCATTGAATGGAGAAAAATATTTGCAAATCATAAATCTGATAAGGGATTGATATCCAAAATAAATAAAGAACTCATACAACTCAAATGCAAAAAAAACAAACAATCCAATTAAAAAAATAGGCAGAGAGTCTGAACAGACACTTTTCCAAAGAAGACATATAGATGGCCATCAAGTACATGAAAAGATGTTCAACAACTCTAAGCATCAGGGAAATGCAAATCAAAACCACAATTAGATATCACCTCACAGCTGCTACAATGGCTAATATCAAAAAGACAACAAATAACAAGTGTTGGCAAGGATGTGGAGAAAAGAGAACCCTCATGCACTACTGGTAGGAATGTAAATTGGAAAACAGCATGGAGCTTCCTCAAAAAATTAAAACTAGAACTACCACATGATCCAGCAATTCTACTTTTGGGTATTTATCTAAAGAAAATGAAAACACTAATTTGAAAAGATATATGCACCCCTATGTTCACTGCAGCATTATTTACAATAGCCAAGATATGGAAGCAACTAAGTGTCCATCAGTGAATGAACGGAAAAAGCAATAAGGCAGATGTACACACACACACACACACACACACACACACACACACACACACACACACACACACACACACACACACAATGGAATACTATTCAGCTATAAAAAAGAATGAAATCTTGCCATTTGTGACAACATAAATGGACCTTAAAGGTACTATGCTATGCTAAGTGAAATAAGTCAGACAGAGCAAAACAAATACCTTATGATCTCACTTATATGTGGAATTTTTAAAACAAACAAAAACTAAGCTCATAGACACAGAGAACAGACTGGTAATCGCCAGAGGTGAGCCAAACGGGTCAAGGGGGCCAAAAGGTACAAATTTCCACTTATAAAATAAGTAACTCCTGGGGATGTAGTATGCAGCATGGTGACTATATTTAATAATACCGTACTGCATATTTAAAAACTGCTAAGACAGTAAATCTTAAAATTCCTCATCACAAGAAAAAAAAAATTTCTTGTAACTATGTATGGTGACAGGTATTACGTAAGTCTATGTGGTGAAGACTTTTTGTGGTGATCATTTTGCAATACATACAAATATCAAATCATTATGTTGTACACCTTATACTAATATAATGTTATATGTCAATTATACCTCAATTTTTTTTAAATAGGAAAAAGTAAAATATGGAAGTTAGACTGGAAAATCATTATATCTCCAGCTTCAAGACTCTATGACAGGGACTTTCCTGGTGGTCCAGTGGCTAAAACTCCACGCTCCCAATGTAGGGGGCCCGGGTTCGATCTCTGGTCAGGGAACTAGATCCCACATGCTGCAACTAAAGATCCCGCATGCCACAACTAAAGATCCCATATGCCCCAATGAAGATCCCCCACACAGCAACAAAGAGCCTGTGTGCTGCAACTAAGACCCAGTGCAGCCAAATAAATAAATAAATATTTTTAAAAAAAAAGATTCTGTGACACTCAGAGTGAAACCACCGGGGGAAACATGTAAAATATAAGTGACATGTCAGTAAGAGAGCAAGGACAGAAGGTGAGTTCACTAATGGAAAGGAATATTTAAGTTAATTTTATGACCAAATCTGCTTGTGTTCAACTTGACCAGTACAATTACAACATAATTATTTGATTATATTTGTATACTGGTCGAAGGTAATGCAGAAGAATGCTAATAATTTTTTACTTGTTTTAAAGTAAACACTTTATTCAATATTCAATATAATTCATTTTTACTTATACACAAACAAGTACACAAACATAATTATAATACGACAAATGTTTACAAAGTAAACACATACACACATTACTACAAGAAATAGAGTATTACCAGTGTATTAGTTTTCTATGCTGCCTAAAAACTTATCACAAACTTAGCAGCTTAAAATAAGACATTTATTATCTCGCAGTTTCTGTGGGTCAGGTGTCTAGAGGCATGGCTTACCTAGGTCCTGTGCTAAGGATCTCACTGGGCTGCCTTTAAGGTGTCACCTGAGGTTGCTGTCTCATCTATGGCTTAAGGATCAAGGTCCTCTTATGAACTTGAATCACAGTTGACAAATTTCATTTCCATGCAGCTGTAGAACTCATGGCAGCTTGCTTCTTTAAGGCCAGCAGGAGAGTCTCTCTGACCTTTAGACCTTCTTCTAAAGGGCTCACCTGATGAGGTCAGGCTCAGATGGATAAATTCCCTTTTTACTAACTCAATGTCAATTAATTAGGGACTTCAATAGCATCTGCAAAATCCCTTTACCTTTGCCAAATAATGTAAACTTACTCATTGGAACAACAGCCTATCATATTCACAGTTTCCACTCACACTCAAGGGGAGAGGACCACATGTGGTGTGTATATCAGAGGAAGGGGCTTTTGAAAGCCATCTTAGAATTCTGCCTACTAGACTCAACACCCTGGAAACCACTCTCTTGCCCTTTTTGGTTATTACCCCTTGCAAGATAAACATCCTGACAAAAGCATAAAATAGTTTTACATGTTTATAATAAAGAATCATACCACAAATATTCTTTTGTGTTTAGCTTCTATGCCTCACCGTTTGTGAGAGTCATACTTAGTTGTTCCACATAGCTGTATTTCATCCATTCTTGCAGCTGTATAAAAATCTATTGTATACATGTACCACAATGTATGCAACCATGCTACTACTGATGAAGATTTGGGTGGTTTCTAGTTGGGGCTATTTTATATAGTGCTGCTTTGAAGATTCATGAACATGTTTTTGGTGCACATTTCTGTTGAGCATATGCCTAGGAATGGAACTTCTAGATCATAAGGTATCTGCAGCTTTAGCAGATGATAGCAAGCAGCTGTTCAAAGCGGCCATACTGACTGAGATTCCTACTAGCAGTGTATGAGAGTTCCAGTTACTCTACACCTCACCAATGCTTAGTATTACCTGCCCTTTTCAACTTAGTACTTTAGGTAGGTTATGAAGTGGTACTGCATTATGGTTTTGACTCATACTTTCCTGATAACTGATGAAGCTGAGCATCTTTTTATAAATTTTTGGCCATTTGGATATCCTTTTCTTGTGAAGGTTTTAAGTCTTTTGCCCATTTTTCTATTTGCTTGTTTTTTTCCTCAGTGATTTGTGGGATTTCCTTATAAACTAGACATGAGTCGTTTATTGGATAGATGTATCGCACACATTTTCTCCCATTGTGTAGATTAATATTAACTTTGCTTACGGTGTTTTTAATGAACAGAGTTCTTTAATGTACTCCAATTTATTGGGGTTTTTTCCCCTTTATGGTTAGTGTTTTTTGTTTCCTGTTTAAGAAGTCTTTGCTGCTCCCAAGGTTATAAAGATATGCTCCCATGCTTTCTTTTAAAAGCTTTACTGCTCCCCTTCTATATTTGTAATATATTTGTAATACAGATCTGTAATCCAATCTAGAATTTAATTTTATGTATGGTGTGAGATAAGGGTCAGCATTCCTTTTCTCCACGTTGGATATCCAAATTGAAAAGATTCTTTCCCCCACTTCATTGCCTGGTCACCCCTGTCACAAATCAAGTGGCTGTATATGAATGAGTGTTTTTCTGGACTTTCTACTCCATTCATCCGTTTATTTGTCTCTCCTTGTATCAATACCATACTGTCTTAATTGTGCTCACTTTATAATAAATCTTGATGTTGGGTAGTGCAAGATCTCCAGCTTTGTTCTTCAAAATTACCTTGGTTAGTTTTGGCCTTCACGCTACTTAGAATCAGTTGGTCACTTTCCACACACATATAAAAATGCTTGCTGGGATTGTGTGGAATCTATAGATCATTATGGGAAGAATTAACATTTTTACCATATTGAATCTTACAGTCCAAGATCATTTAGCTGAGGCATCTTTAACGTCTCTTGATAACATCATGTAACTTTTAATGTTGAGGTCTTACATTATATTTATGAATATAATGAAATCTTTCATTATATTTATCTTAAGGTATTCCTTTTTATATGCTAATGTAAAGGGTATCATTTTTTTTTAAGGATTATTGGTTTGCTACAGATATACAGGAATACAAATAATTTTTGTAAGTTGACTGTGTATGTAGCAGCCTTAATTCTTTTGGACTTTTCATGTATAAAATCAAGCAATCTAAAAATAATGGCTACTCGCTTCCTTTCCCAACCCTCTGTTTCCTTTGCTTTACTGCATTGACTATGACTTCTGGTACAATGTGGAACAGAA
Source organism: Delphinus delphis (assembly GCF_949987515.2). NCBI lineage: Eukaryota > Metazoa > Chordata > Mammalia > Artiodactyla > Delphinidae > Delphinus > Delphinus delphis. The sequence continues at coordinate 7,981,713 of NC_082689.1, forward strand.
GTGGTGATAATGAGCATCTTTGTTTTATACCCTAGACTATCAGAAGGAAAGTTTTCAGTGTTTCACCATTAATTATGATGTTTTGTAGGTTTTTTTGGCTAAAAGCCTTTAGCAGATTAAAGGGGTTTCTTCTATTATTACTTTGCTAAGAACTTTTATCAAAAATGAGTATTGAGGGCTTCCCTGGTGGCGCAGTGGTTAAGAATCCGCCTGCCAATGCAGGGGACACGGGTTTGAGCCCTGGTCCGGGAAGATTCCACATACCACAGAGCAACTAAGCCTGTGCGCCACAACTACCGAGCCTGCACTCTAGAGCCACGAGCCACAGCTACTGAAGCCCGTGCGCCTAGAGCCCGTGTTCCGCAGCAAGAGAAGCCACCGTGATGAGAAGCCCGCGCACTGCAACGGAGAGGTAGCCCCCACTCACCACAACTAGAGAAAGCTCGCGCGCAGCAACAAAGACCCAAAGCAGCCAAAAATAAATAAAATAAAATTTTTTTAAAAAATGAGTATTGGGAGTTCCCTGGTGGCCTAATGGTTAAGATTCCAGGCTTTCACTGCCGAGGTGGTCTGGGGTCAACCCCTGGTTGGGGAACTGACATCCCACGAGGTGCATGGCATGGCCCCCCCCAAAAAATAAAATGAGTACTGAATTTTACCAAGTACTTTTCTGCAAAAACTGAAGTAAATCATATGATTTTTCCTTTTCTTCTATTAATGCGGTTAATTTTATTGAGTTTTTGTCCATTTTTAACCACTTTATTGAGATATGAATGACATGCAGAAAGTTGGACATATTTAACATATGTAAGTCAATAAGTTTGGGGATAAGTATACATCCAAAGAAACGACAACCACCATCATGAAGATCACAGATGTATCTCTCTCCTCCCAAGTTTTTTCCCACCCACTTTAATTTTACTTTTATGGTAAAAATACTTAAGATCAACCCCCTTAGCAAATTTTAAGTATACAATATAGCACTGTTAGCTATAGGCACTATGCTGTATAGCAGCGATCCCCAACCTTTCTGGCACCAGGGTCCGGTTTCATGGAAGACAATTTTTTCTGCAGACTTGCGGTGGCGGGTGGTTCAGGCAGTAATGCAAGTGATGGGGAGGATGGTTCATGCGGTAACATGAGTGATGGGGAGCGATGGGGAGCGGCAGATGAAGCTTCGCTCACTCACCCACTGCTCACCTCCTGCTGTGCGGCCCGGTTCCTAATAAGTCACAGACCGGTACCAGTCCACGGCCTGAGGGTTGGGGACCCTTGCTATATAGCAAATCTCAAGAATTTATCTTGCATAACTGAAATTTTGTACCCTTGGACCATCACCTTCCCTATTAACTGAGTTCTGAGTAGTAAACCAACCTTGCCTTCCTGCGCCACCCGGGAAGTCCTTTAACTCATTATTTTAAAATCAATTTCTAATTAACACCAAAATCTGAATTATCTGTAGGTGTGTCGCTTTTGGGTTTTTTTTTTTCCTTTTTAGGTTTTCTATTATTTGTCTTGTCTCCTGGCATATATGGTAATTTTTTTGTTAAATGATAGACATTTTAGATGCAAAATTATAAATAGAAGATACTCTCTTCTTCTAAAGATTCACTTTTTTTTAAGCAGTCAGTTAGAATGGGGATGGATTACCCTGATGGAATCGGAAACTGAGATGACTTGAGGGTGGATTTTCTGCCTTTTTAAAGTAAATACCGGGCTTTGCTGGTGGCGCAGTGGTTAAGAATCTGCCTGCCAATGCAGGGAACACGGGTTCAAGCCCTGGTCCGGGAAGATCCCACATGCCACAGAGCAACTAAGCCCGTGTGCCACAACTACTGAGCCTGCATGCCACAGCTACTGAAGCCCACGCGCCTAGAGCCCATGCTCCAGAAGAGAAGCCACCACAATGAGAAGCCCGTGTACCACAACGAAGTAGCTCCCACTCGCCACAACTAGAGAAAGCCTGCGTACAGCAACGAAGACCCAATGCAGCCAAAAATAAAATAAATAAATTTTTTAAAAATTTTTAAATAAACACCATCAGCCAAATGCTTTTACTGTGGCTAAAAATTCTAGGGTACAAAATACATACAACACAATAAATGAATTATAATTCAATAACGGGTCAAGAGTTCATGGAACTTATAAAATGTAAGACTGCAAGTGCTTTGGGCAGTTCCTATATTATAGATATTCTTCCATATATATGTATACGTCCGTATACATACATGAATTTTATCTTTCTTGATTTTTCTCCTATACTAATCCTGGTCCAACTACTTACAAGTACCCTCCAACTCCCTAAAAAAATTCCCCCTGCAATGCATACAGACACATGTGCACATTCTGTGTCTCAATTCACATTAAGGATTCGAGATGATGACCTAAAGAACAAGGAAAGAGGAAGGGAGCAATACCCTTTCCCAATGCAGCTTCTCAGAAACGACAGCTGTCAGTGGAAAGCTTCAAGGCAAAATGGAAGGAAGGAAAATAAAGTGAAAGGTGATTTATTCTTTAATCAAGTTTACACCTCAAAAGGTTATTTGGTACCTCAAAAAAGGTACCAAATAACCCTAAACTGAATGAGTTTAGGGAAGGCATTTAACTTATTAATTCTAAGACAAAAATCATACTGTAAGTGTATAATACTAGGACTGGTTTTTCTTTCCCCAAATGAACTTAGCTAAAGAGACAACTTATTTTCTGCTGAAAGAACAGAATTTTCCTTTCTAATTAGAAACAGCTAAAAAGCACCTCTCACTTTTGCACTTGTTAAAGCAGTTTCCAAATGTTAAGACATTAGTTAAACCTCCTTAGGGTTCCTAAACAAAGAAACAAAAATAGGTTTTGAAAACAAGCCTCCCTGGATCCATTCAGGCCTAACAGATGATATAAACTTTCCATATGTTCCATGAGGGCAGCACACTATCTGTTATATTCTATGACATATATATTCCTTTATCTGGTGCACCACAGATGTCCAAAATAATATTTGCTGAACGAATCATCACATCAACAAGTTAAGAATAAAGGAGACACTAACAGATATATAAGTACCTCCCTGCCTTAATTTATTGTTTAAAAAAACACACCTTTAAACTACTTTTTAAATAATTTAATAATAAAAACTGATACCAATATATTTTCTAAGTTTTTTCAACCTTAACAGAAATAGCTTGAAGATGGAAGTATGAACAAAAACCCAAATTCAAGAATTTTCTGATTTAGGGACTGACTTTTCATCTGTTGCCACACATTGCCCCCTCATGAATTAAATCAATATGCTCTGGCCTGTTTAGAAATGAGTACATGAATAATGAAAAATAAATACTACAGTTTAGTCCACCTTACAAATAATCTATACCTGCAATATACAGTATTTACAAAGGAACTAGAAGAGTGCTTAGCACAGAACAGGACTAAAGAAATAGTATCTGCCACTTTTAGCATCATCGTATGGTGGGAGTCATTAATAATAAGCAGCACAAACAATACCCAGAAGAAAACATCAAATACCATTGGAATGTGAACAAAAATAATATAAAGGTTCTATAGTAAGGGATGAAAAACATCTGAAGATTTTTCAATTCAGTAAAACAACAACAATCTTGGATAACAATTGTGGAGATATAAAGTAAAGGTTCCCAGAGGCTAAAACCTGTGAATCCAGTCTTGAAAGGTGAGCCGGGAAAGAGGGAGAGATATAAGCAGAAAATCGCAAGCAAAGGAAACAATGTGTGTGAAAAGAAAATGCAGGCATGCAGCTACACGGTACTTATTCAAAGACCTCCAGTCTGTGGTGCCTAAAGTCTAAGGGTACACTGAAGGTGGTCCAAGAGGGCAGAGGTCAGGTCATGGTAGGCCTTTATGTCACACGAAGGAATAAGGATGTAATTGGTAACAAAGGGCTAGATGACTCTAGTCTGAGCTAATATTCACTGAGAAATAGGTGAGCTACAGCATCTGGGCCTTGGGGAGAAAAGAGACTATCCTGGAACAATTTATTCTACAACCACACTTATTTAATTCTTTAAACCAAAGGAAAGTAAGATGAAAACAAATAAAAAACCATCTGTAAGCAGTAGTGAAGAAACATTACAGAAAACATTTACAATCAACATAGTCCATCTTGGATATTCAGCGGGGATAAATTACATCCAGCTCCCATGTGCAACCAACCAGCAAACCTAACTTGATCCACGGCTGTTTTCTCCTACAATTAAATTTAGTTCTTAAGAAAACAAATTTCTGCTTTGTAAGACCACTAAGTTTAGTGAATTCACCCTGTGCTTTTTAGTCACAAAATTTTACATCAAAAGAAGCAATATCAGTCATTTTTCTCATATTGTTTGGAAACACTAAAATTGTTCAAGTATTTATTCCCCACCCACTGTATGTCAGTTATTGGGCAACTAGATACAAGGGAAAGAAAGTGAAAAAATGAAACTCACATTTTAAAAGCACCTACTTGCCAGACACTACTTGAGGTGACTATAGCTCAGAGGCCTCTGAACCTCAGGGTCAATAAGCAAAGGATCTAGAATGTGGACCCCAATCTGACTCAAAAAGCCCATGCTCCTTCCAGTATGCCATAATATAAACATAAATATGACACGATGCTTGCCCCTACCAGGTTAGACTTGGGAGGAATATATGCTTATATTCCTTAAAATGTATAGTTCCCTTTGCCTAAAACATTCTCCTCTCGCCAGAATCTTCTTTTGGCAAACTCTCCTTTTAAACTGAAATTCAAATGTCATCTATTCTAAGAAATTTTAACCAATTTCCTTAGGCAGACCTGTCCCCTCCTCTCCTCTGAGCTCTGGCATCTGTGTGCAAATCTCCTTTAAGTAATACTATGGGTGCTCTGTTTACATACCTGATTTCAGACTGATCTGCAAGTAAATCAAGGGCAGTCAAAAATGTGTTCCCCTTTGCATCTTGGCACTAGCCTAGTGCCAGGCACAAAGTGGCCAATCAAAACCTGTTGGGTAAGTAATGGATGGTGGAAATAACCCAGAGTAGCGCCAGTTTAAACTCTGAGTGTACATAACGACCTCTGTGGAAGAGAATATAAAGGAAAGACAGCTCAAGGCAGGAGAATGGGAAATGTCTACAACTGGAGGAGGAATAAGAGAAATTTAACTACAAAAGAACAGACCAAGAAGACACACACAAAACCAACTGGGCTATAGAGCTAATGGGCCATTATTACAAAAAGAGATAGAAATCAATGGTGTTAAATCACTATAGAAAGCCTAAGGAAAATGAAAACTAAGACAGTGACCAATGAAAACTGTGTAAGTCAGTGACGACCATGAAAAGAACATTAGCAGACTACTGAGTCAGAAGCCAAACTGCAGAATCCAGACCACTGCCGACAAAGGGGCAGTGGGTCCAAAAAACCTGGCTGTAGGCTTCCCTGGTGGCACAGTGGTTGAGAGTCTGCCTGCCGATGCAGGGGACACGGGTTCGTGCCCCACTCCGGGAAGATCCCACATGCTGCGGAGCGGCTGGTCCCGTGAGCCATGGCCGCTGAGCCTGCGCGTCCGGAGCCTGTGCTCCGCAACGGGAGAGGCCACAACAGTGTGAGGCCCGCGTACCGGGGAAAAAAAAAAAAATTAATCTTACCAAAGTCAAGAAAACATCCAAATAAAAAAAATAATAAAATAATTCCAATTATAAATAACAAATTATTTTGATAATGTGAGTGCTTTATTCATTAAAGAATAATATATCCTTTTGATAAATTTCAAATATAGACATTTAAACAGTTTCAGACTGGTTTTGTTTAAATTTGCCTCTTCTAGTTTTTACCCTTTAAGCTTATATTATTCTTTTTCTTTTCAATACCATCTGATGCAATAGCATGTGATATGACAATGGCATAGGGCAGAAAGAATAATAATAATGCTTAAGTTATTAAAAGCTGTTTCATACTTTGGAGTGTTTCAAGATACAAAATTCTGTACATTAAAATGTTTTTTCAATATTCTGTAAGCTTACTTTTCAAAAAGACTTTTATAACATGCTGCAAACTCCTAGAATCAGGTCTCAATTAGTGATTTAGGAAAAAAAGAAGCCTGCATCATAAAAACATGTATTAAACACAGTGTAAGAGGTAATTCTTCAGGGAAAAAAAATGAATGAAACTGGAGGCTAACAAGGAATGACATGATTGTCTGAACTTAATATAAAAATGATTTCCTAAAAATGTGGGAGAAAGAGAGTTACAGAAAACTTACTGGCATAAAAACAACTCAAGATATAGATTGAAATCTTTTTTTTTTCTTTCTTTTTTCGGTTGCGTTGGGTCTTCGTTGATGCGCGTGCACTTTCTCTAGTTGCAGCGAGAGGGGGCTACTCTTTGTTGCGGTGTGTGGGCTTCTCATGCGGTGGCTTCTCTTGTTGTGGAGCACGGGCTCTAGGCACACGGGCTTCAGTAGTTGTGGCACGTGAGCTCAGTAGTTGTGGCACGTGAGCTCAGTAGTTGTGGCTCGTGGGCTCTAGAGAGCAGGCTCAGTAGTTATGGCACACAGGTTTAGTTGCTCCGCAGCATGTGGGATCTTCCCAGACCAGGGCTCAAACCCATGTCCCCTGCATTGGCAGGCAGATTCTTAACCACTGTGCCACCAGGGAAGTCCCGAAATCTTTTTTCAATAAACTAATTAGTACACTTTTTCTAACTACAACTATAAGAATAATCTCTCCATCCTCCAATTGCTAGAGCTAACTGGGGAAGCAGCAGGGGGTATAAGGGGAAGTGCAGAGTCTAATTCTGCTGAAACAAGGAAATCATTACTTCAAACCTCTGAAGCCCCAACAAGTGACACTGCACTCATGACTCTCCTCCAAGATTACCTGTAATCGTGTCATATGTATCTTCCTCCTTTCTCCATAGTGCCAATGTAACTTTTATTTTAAAAGAACAGAAGAGTTAATTCTTTAATCATCCACAACAGTGCTTCTCAAAATTAAATGTTCATACAAATCACTTGGTAATCTTGTTAAAATGCAGATTCTCATTCAGTGGGTCCTGGGGTAGAGCCCGAGATTCTGTAATGTTGCTGGTACACAGACCACACTCTGAGTTGCAAAGATACAGAGTACCCCAAAAGGAATACCACACCCAACACTAAGAATGTACTGAAGAGGACAGACAGAAGGCCCCAAAGGCCCCAAAGGCTGCCAAGGCTCAACCTCTTTACTGTCAAAAGACAACAAGATCTCACCCCGAAGTATCTGAGACTAGGATGTTTACAGGCTGAGGACACTCCATCATAGTGTATAACAAACCTCATTCCACCAGTGGTTCCAGGAAAAGAAATAACCATGTACCAAGAATTGCAAAGGTATCCAGCTCATCTTGACATTCACGCAGCAAGATCTGGGTCTTCGAGTCTACAACTGGCCTTTGCCAGTACCCAGTGAGAAGGAGCCCCCAATAAGGCTGACAAGGACTTATCTCCAGCCACTACTTTTCTCCTCTCAGCCTCCACTCCAGCTAATAAACAACTTTTAGGATTTAGAGCAGGCTAGGCTCTCCTTTCCATCAAGTCTCTATTCCCTATTCTTCATATAGTTAAAACTTACTTTCCATTCGGACTTCATTTCTTCCAGAAAGCATTCCTAGATCCTATTCAGCCTAGCAGGACATCCCTATCGTGCACTCCCACAGCATTCCAGGACTTCCTCTACCACTGCTCTCACCAATTCATGTGGCTCTACTAGACTGACTTTCTCAATCCAGGCTCCGCAAGAAAAGTAAGCCCTTATACACTAAGGCATCCATTATACATAATGAATTAACTTCTCTACTTCGAACCTAGAATGGCACTATTTAAGTACCATCTTTGGGAGAATTGAGAGAACAGTTATTCAAGTCGTTTTCTATGTTCTGTGGTTTAGATGCAGAACCGGATCCCGCCTACCTCATTCTACACCACATTCCTAAGGTACGACATGATGCCCGACTCATAGTAAGCACTCAACGAAGGTTTGACAGAGGAGTTGCATGAGTGGACTAGCCCTCCCTGACCCTGCCGACAGTCTATATTCTAAACCATTTATCTCCATCATTTGTTCTATGTCCCAACCTGCTAGAAATCTCCTTGGTTCCTGACCATGAACACACTCCTCATTTGTAGCCTTATACTCATCCCTTTCAACTGATCTTTGTCACTTGCCTCAAACACTGACCTTTACCTGACCTACTACTGTCCTCCTCTACTACATCCTGTACCAATGACAATTTTTACAGCGACACAAATGGGCCTGGTTTGGCACTTAAAAAGGACTTAGTGGAAAACTACTTGTCTTCTCTCTGATCACTTCAAGCACTGATACATACTACCTACTGCTCAAGTAAATGGCAAAAAGGCCTGAAGCATAAGGGCAGAGCCCAGGGACACTGGATGAGAAACTGAATGGAGCTAGAATAAGCAGTAGTAAGGAAACAAAGTAAAGGTGGCCGTGTGCTTCCCATTCAATTTCCCCTGCTTCCAAAAAATACTACTTAGAACTTAATCTGCAAAATCTATTTCTAACCTGATCAAAAATGATCTAAAACTATGGTAAATACATACAGAATTCTTAATAGGCTGCAAGCTTAACGTTCACACATATTATTAAAGAGAAAACTCTAAAGGAAAACAAAACACAGAATCCATGCAAGCTAATTTTCAAGAACCACAAAGATAGAGACTCTAACATTGTCTGATTCAAAATCAAAAGACTCAAGAACTAAAAGCCTGAAATACTGAGACGGAGTCAAAACAGGAAAACTTTTGCCAGCATAGCTGTCCTGCTGTTTAAGGAGGAGAAGCAGGGGTCTGTGTCAAGGCTTCTATAGTTGCTTGGTTGGTTGGGCAGGAGCAAAGTCCTTCATGAGGTCTAATCATGCCTCTAGAAGAGAGGTCGGCAAACTACCACCCACAGGCCAAATCCAGCTGCTTCTGAAGATGAAGTTTTTCTGGAACAGAGCTGCTTTTGTGCTGCACTGGCAGAGTTGAGAAGTCGTGACAGAACCATGTGGCCCACAACGCCTCAAACATTTACTATCTTGTCTTTTACAGAAAGTTTGCCAACTGCTGCCCTGGAAGGTGCCTATGTTCCCCAAAACTGCCATAGGGACATCTCTCTTCTCCTGGCCAACTGTCCCCAGTGCATTTGCTTCTAAAACCTGATGTGGCTTTCTCTAGAGCACGTCCCTGTTCTACCCTCGGTTCTGTGCTCTGCATTATCGATTCATTCTCTTACCAGCCAGGCCCAACTTCTTTTAGCGTTAAATCCAGTTCTCTGTACGTTGTTCTCAAATTTGAACTTTCAATCTATGTCATGATTTTACTAATTAAATTTTAAGTAACTTGGTGTATTTCAGAAATCTTTCATAAAAATAGACTACTTTTTGAGATGGGCAAGACTCTCCATCTCAAGCTCGGCCTCTAGGAAATCTGACTTAAGATACTACATTTAGGGACTTCCCTGGTGGCGCAGTGGTTAAGAATCCGCCTGCCAATGCAGAGGACATGGGTTTGAGCCCTGGTCTGGGAAGATCTCACATGCCGCGGAGCAACTAAGCCTGTGTGCCACAACTACGGAGCCTGCACTCTAGAGCCTGCGAGCCAAAACTACTGAGTCCACGTGCCACAACTACTGAAGCCAGCGTGCTTAGAGCCCGCGCTCCGCAACAAGAGAAGCCACCGCAATGAGAAGCCCACGCACCGCAACGAAGAGTAGCCCCCACTCGCTGCAACTAGAGAAAGCCCGCATGCAGCAAAGAAGACCCAACACAACCAAAAATAAATAAATAAATTGATTTTTTTTTTTTAAAAAAAGGTACTACATTTAAGTCAAGTTTTTCTCATACCCAAACAACCATCACCATCATCTTTGTGTCTTATCACTACCCTTTCATGGCCTCCTTCATGCCCCGCTTCACTCACTGGGATTTGGTTTCTGCCGTTCCTTTTCTTTCCTACTAAAACTGCTCTGAGCAGTGTCACAGATGGCTCCATGTTAGCCAAATCTAACTTCTCAGCAAAATTCCTCACTGGGTCTGTCAACAACATGGCACTGCTGACTACTTCCTCCTCATTCAAATGCTCCCTTGTCTTGGTTCCCAGCCTAACATTCTCTCCTGGTTTTCCTCCTTCCTCTCTGGCCACCACTTCTCAGTCTCCTTTACTGGATCCTCTTCCTCTCCATGCCCATTAAGTGTTGGTGTTCCTCAGACTCCATCCTCAGTGGCCATATCTCTCCATAAATCATCCCCAGACAGTTTATTCAAGTGCCACTGAGGTTACCAAAATCTCTACCTCTGGCCAAGATCTCACTCCTGAACTCCCAATGCTAATATCCAGCTGCCTCCCAGCTCTATATACCTATATGTCTTCAGGCCTCACAAACTCATTGTGTCCAAACAAACCCATCATATGTCCCTGCTCCCCTTCCTAACTTAGCAAATGGTGCCATCAACCCCTCAATTACCTGAGCCTGAAATGTAGGAGTCATCCTGCCTTCTTCCTTCTCCCTTGCCTACTACATCCAATCACCATGTTCTATCTTATTAAATAGTCTTTAAATTCATCTCCTTACAATCCACATGGCCACTGTGACTCTTATCATCACTCACTGAGACTCTCTTAAGTAACTTTCTTATCAATCTCCCACCAATTTTACCCCTTTCCTTTATGTTTTTTAATTAATTAATTTATTTTTTTTTTGGCTGCATTGGGTCTTCGTTGTTGTGCAGGCTTTCTCTAGTTGCGGCGAGCAGGGGCTACTCTTCATTGCAGTGCGCGGGCTTCTTGTGGTGGTGGCTTCTCTTGTTGCAGAGCACGGGCTCTAGACACACAGGCTTCAGTAGCTGTGGTGCTGAGGCTCAGTAGTTGTGGCTCACGGGCTCTAGAGTGCAGGCTCAGTAGTTGTGGCGCACGGGTTTAGTTGCTCCACGGCATGTGGGATCTTCCCGGAGCAGGGCTCCAACCTGCGACCCCTGCGTTGGCAGGCAGATTCTTAACCACTGCGCCACCAGGGAAGTCCCTACCCCTTTCCTTTAAATTCTCTACCCTACCACCAAAATGATATTCTACTATGCAAATCTGACTACATCACCCCTCCTCAAAATTCTTCAAAGGCTCCCCCATACCTACATGATAACGGCAGAACTCCTTTACACAGTATGTAGACATTTCACGATGTGAACCTCCCGACCTGCCATTTACCAGCCCGGCCTCATCTCCTGCCACTTTATATCCCTATCTTGCATTTCAAGCTCCAAAATACTAAAATATCTATAGTTTTCCAAATCTACCATTTTCCTCTCCCTAATTGCCTAAATTCATAAGACAATTATGTATATGCCCTAAATCATGACTAGTTTCTATAAAACATAGGATAATATATAGCTATTGAAAAATTTTTAATAAAAAATGAAAATTTTAACAATAGCAGTAGCAAGCAACAATATCAAAATACTACTGCTAATGATAAACTCTTTATGGTTTATAAATATTATCAAATAAATACCAGTACACTTCCTTAAAACCTCCTTGCCTTTCACTTACAAAAATTACACCATTAGCTTAATTTGAAGATCAACAAATTTACTTTATATTACACGCTGTACTTTAAAGCAAGAGTTACATAACTAAGGGTGATCTTAAAGACCATCTAGATCATTTTCAGGTATTTCTGAATTCTTTTTTCATTAGTGGTGATGTATTTATAGTAAATAATATAGAAATTTTTGCCTGATCTCCCTAATGACCAGTGGCATACACTTTTCAGATGGCTGGTCAGGAATGCAAAGTACAATGAATCTAATTAATCCAGTGTGATAGTCATCCGTGCAGTTCACCAGATATTTCCTGCTATCCCTACTTGCAGACAATTTGTAGAACTGTACTTCTTGGCCCTCTTGTGGTTGAGTAGGGCCAGGTGACTCATTCTGGCCAATGAGTTGTGAACAGAACTGATGAAGTCGCTTTGGGACAAAGGCATTTTAAATGTGGCCCCTCCAGGGCTCTGTTTCCTTCTGCCACAGAAAAGGGGAGTACTCCTGATGGCAGCTGTTCCATTCAGCCTGGGCTCTGGAGTGATGATCATTGAAAACAAAACCCTAGATGAGCTTGATGGGCAAAGGGCATGAGTAAGAAATAAACCACATCATTCCACAGTATAATCTTGCCTACCATACAACTGTCTAGCAATTTCCTCAAAGGAATGCATACTGAGATATCAACATTTTATGTCAACATTTTATGTCTGCTATGAGCAAATGTTATCAGTGGTAAATTCAAGAGCTGGGAATAGTAAACTTGAGTCATTATTATGATATTGGCCTAACTGTAACTCTCAGTCCTCATTTCAAAGAATAGTGGTAATATCTGACATTTCTTGAGCATTTATAATATGCCAGTATTGCTTTAAGTACTTTACCTATATTAACTCATTCCTTACAATGAATGTGAATTTCACCAAACCATCTCCATGGAGTTAAGGAGGAATGAATTAGTTTTCTAGCAAATAATCCTGAAATATTAATTGGGAGTTTCCCAGCACAAATAAGCTACTCTATCCTTAAATGATACATTCCTTATTTCAGACATTTCAATTTGAATTACAGAGATCTGAAGGCATGTTTAAAGCAGGCAAGAACCTGATGTATTTGATCCTAGAGCTGGCAATAAAGAAGAAGAAAAGATGATTGTTAAAAATAGGTTTGTGTATATAACAATTTTGGGAAAATCTGATCATGGTAGTAGATATACCTTACCTACCATACTGTTATGGGTGGAGGCTCCAAAGACCTTGCCCTCCAAGATTAAGTACCTTCCAAGTCTTTTTTGGGCCTGCCATGCAGGCCAAGAAACCAAACAGTTCTAAGAAATCCAAATTCCACTGGAATTGAGAGCAATCCAAAATGATAGTGGTTATATAAGAGATTGGATTAAATATAATCTAGTATGATGGGTGCATATTTAAAGAAGAACTTGGAAGACAAAACTTTAAAACAATCATTTGAAGGAAAAGTTAGTTGTCAAAGGAAACAATTTACTGTACTAGACCAATTTCATGTGACCATAAGAAGGTTTGGAATAGCCTTTGAAAGTTAGGGATTAAATGTGCACTTTGATTTTTGTTTGTTTAATTTAGAACAAGAGTAGTTACTCCTATCAGCACTTCCTTTATTCTTTTAAACTCAAGTTCTTTCTGTGCTAATCTCTTCCAAAATGTCCATCCATACTTCTATTATTCCCTTGCTGAAGTATTAGCATTCTGCATAAAAATAAGTTTTCTTAGGAACTGTACAATAGACATGTTAGAAAACATAGAATAATTGCCCTTGCTTTTCCATCCTTCTTAATTCATGTATAAACTTTACTCTGTTGTAAATTAAGTAAAATAATCCTGTCCCAAGAGAAATTTAGACTTAGCTAACAAAGTGCTTGGTTGATTTATTCCCAAGTACAATGCAGGTATTCAACAAATACCTGGGTGATAAATGAATAACATTATAATTTTCCATTGGGTATCCATATATCAAATATATTCCAGTCTGTCTTACTATATTTTAAATATTCAGACAGAAGAATATAGAAGCTAAGTTCCAATGAGAAGAAATTTCACTTGAAATCCACTCCTGACTCTTCAGCTAGTCAGCTTCTGTTTCACAGTTTCACCTGATTTTAATTTTAATACGCTCTTATCAGCTTCCTGTACTCTGATTTTCTCTGGGCCACTCACTATGGCTGCATCAACTAAGCTACTCACCGTAGTTTCCAATCAAGCAAAGAAGTTAATATTTAAACAGCTTTGGCTCCTCTTATCAGAGGGCTTAGCTTTAACCCAACCCCCAGATCCAAGATACCAGAGCTGAATTCTGGGTTCCCAAATCTCCTTTGGTACAGCCAAAGAAGGCCCAGAGTTCTGGCTTTCAAGGTTGGTCTTCTGCTTTGGTTCTTGCTCCCAGTACCACTCTAGCCAATTCTCCTAGCTCAGGGATTAAATCCTATCCTTGACTCCCAGCCTAGTGGCTGCCTCCAACAGTCTGTTTGTAATAAGATGGTCTCACATCTCTGGAATTAGAACCCTGTCCCAAAGTCCCAGAAGAAGGCACCCTCTATATGACAAATGCCTACCTGCCTTCTGAATACTTGTGTCACATGTCCCATGAATTTGAGATCTGCTGCCAACAAGCCAGAATGGCATCTGAGTCTATAACCTCTTTGATTCTATGTCTTGTCCAGCGGGCTGTAGCTCATGGTTTCACTTTATAATTGGGTTAGCTCTCTCGGTTTCGATCTATTATGTAGGGCAGATGTCTGGTAAGACACATTCCCAATACTTGCCTCCCTAATGCCCTGGGGTAGCTTTCATATCTCTCTAGCCTTAGGATACAACCACTCAGTTCACTCGAATTCTAATTAATTGTTTCTAAATTGTTTGTCTTCTAAGAATAATACTGGGAGCTACTAAGTAAAAGATTTTAAAATTCTTTTAAAAATTAAAAATATATATAGATATATATAAAGCTACTAAGTAAAAGATTTTTTTAATTTTTTAAAAATTAACTGAAATACTAGATCAAGACCAGTAAAACTCATAATAAAAAGATACTATATGCTGCTTAAAAAAAAAAAAAAAAGAATACTGGGCCTTTGGTCGTTTCAATTGATAAAGTCATCTTCTTTACCCATGATGGCAACTCAGGATACTGCCTAATGCTAAATCATGTATTATTATTTTCTGGATTTATGTTGATTTTTATGATACCTGACAATATCTATCTACAGATCAAATAACTCTCTCCTTTGCACCTCTGGAATAACAAATAGCAATGAGGTCATGACATGAAGAGATGTGAATTTGAATCCCAACACTGTCACTCCCTAGTTGTATTTATTTGTTCCCTAAATAAGTAGTATGCTTAAGCTAAACCGCAGGTTTCCCATTCACGAAACTGGGATAGAGATAAAAGCAGACTAAAGAATGGTGTGAGGCACTAAATACAGTTCCTGGTACACAGTTAGCACTAAAAAGTTAGCAATCAGCAGCAGCATCCAGAGTCTACATACACTTAATTGCAATGTACTATAGTATTTGATTTTTAAGAGAAGAAAAATAATAGGATGAATTTATTATAGTTTAAAAAAAGATAAAGGACAAGGTTGTTGATGATTATGGAAGATGAACTTGGTGGGAAAAAGAAAAGAAAATGGAAGAGGTGGGGCTAAGATCAAATACATGACAATTAGACGAGTTTACAAAGAGCAGGATACTGTGAGCTTCAGTAAAAGGGGGTCAGGATGTTAGTCTTCCTAGAGGGGGGGATCTTGGTAACAATTAGCAATTCCCTGCTTATGCCAGTGTCTAAGAGAGCTGGTTGAGGGGCTGCAGCACTCAGCCAACTGCATGGCAGAAAGACAGACCCTTACTTCATATGTTCCTCCCTGAAAGTGGAAATTTTCACCACCCTCTCCTGCCAAATAATTCTCAGCCCTAAACAAATCATTCTCATCCTAAAACAAAACCAAACCTCTCTTCTTCTCCATTCCCATCTTCCAAACCATAGTTCAAATGGAACCCCTTCTATGAAACCTTCCCAAATTCTCTCAGTTTAGTGCTCGCATAACAACATGTATTTCTCTATCGTACAAACCATACAGCTGTTCCCATCCCTCTTCCAACCAGCCTACAAGCACCTTAAGAGCAAAGCATGTGACCTATTTGAGTTTGTACCTCCATCATCTAGCACAGGGCAGGAGGGGTGGAGGATGAAAAGCCACCAGGTACCCTGAACTGTTCCAGGCAGAATCATCAAGATCAATGGCTTCTAACCATTTGGGGACACATCCATCCACGCTGAAAACCTGAGGAAAGCCACAAACCCTCAGGCTATAAAAATACATACACACACCCTCACAGAAAAAAAAAAAAGAGCAAAAAAAACAAACATAAGGAAAGGAAAGAACATTAAGCTAAGTCAAGACATATGGATTCTACTCCGTTTCCCAAAACTCCAAGTTCTCAAACAAGTCGCTTAATTTCCAAATTGACAAAGTAAAGAAACTATCATTCGCCTCAAGAATCCTTCATTAAATGACTGTAATAAAAATTACATATAAATACTAAAAGCATGGAGGAATTCTGAAATTATAATTGTTATATAAGAGCAAATTATTTTTTATTATTGCCTCACAGCTTGATACTTCTACAGCTATCTATTTTGCCAAAAAACATGCTGTGAAATAAATTGACTATTTACTACTACAGCTAAAAGAACTGTTGTTTACATACCCAAGAGGGGTGAGCGCAACAAGAATAGAGAAGCAAAGATGAATAATCCAATTAATTCGCATTTGCTCACACCATTGACAACAGATTCCTTTGATAACAATATGCTTTTGTACTAACAAACCTGTAATACAATTGGCCAGTATGCTTTGAGATGTTTATATTCTACATGTCAGGGATTCTTGATGACAGTCTGAATATTCTCTTCTCCCTAGTTTGACCCTGTCACCAACAACTGTCACAGGTGGGCTATAGCCGACAGAGCTCCCCTCTTCAGAATGGGAAGCTGTGAAATACTTATTCCAATGAGGCCTAAGAGACATACTTAATGGGGCTGACTTTAATATAAAAAGCAGTTGTCAGGCAGCCACTGTGAACACCTTTAGGAACTCCACAGAAACGGAACAAGTATGGAACCTTGAGCCACTCTACATTTCAAATCTTCTGAAAGCCGAAGAGGGCCTATATACATACCAAGGCAGCCCCTCTGTCATCACCCCGACTCTACTTCTACCAGCAACACAAAGGGTAGGGTTCTCCTTGCCAGTCTAGGCCTTTCTCTATATCCATTCCAATCCTTGCTCAAAAGGATGTCATTAATAATAAGAGGCTCAGGATCCAGTCTCTCAGGGGGACATCATGGCCCAGCCACAAGTGTTAAGGTTCACATTTCTTCCTCAACTATCTTCCCACCAACCAAGTCTCAGATCCTGGGCCCAGAGAATTCATCCCCAAGTTCCCTAGCTGCTTCTTTCTTCTTTTCTCCTGATTCACGTATTATAGGCTTGTTATTCAAAGGATGGTTCCAGAACCCGTAGCACCAATGTTGACTAGGGACTTGTTAGAAATGCACGATTTGGGGCACCACCTCAGATCTACTAAATTACACTTTGCATTTCAACAAAGTCCCCAGGTGAATCATTTGCAAGTTAGAGACAAGCACTGGCCTACAGGATTGGCCTCAATTCTAATGAGGTATCCTCACATCCATCTTTCTCTGACAAAAAACAGCTACTCTCAGCTTTGTTCTGCACACCTCCTTCATGAATATCACCTCCTCTCCAGACTCCTCAATACTAATACTAATACTGGTCTTCTGAGTCCCTCTATTTCCCTCTACTCATCTGCCTAGAAACCCCAGCACTGCCCATTCCTGTACAGGACAGTGACTGCTATGATTCTTGATGAGGTGCCTGGCCCACCTGCCAGTAGCTCTGATGGAAGTCTCCAAAACCAAGTGGGCTCCAAAGTTCCTTTTTCTGTGCTGATTCAGGAGTCTTAGGCATTGGTAAGAAAACCATCAGAGGCTTTTCTACAATTAAGCTCTAGCACCATTTCTGAGGTCCCAGCCAATACCCAGCACCCAAGGTTTAGGGACTTAGCCTACTTTTCTTTTGACTTGAAAGATGCCATGGTCCACTCTAGCCTCTGCAATATTTCTCTCCACAAGACTGACTATTAAAGAGATTCAGATTGGACAACACAGAGGATAAACAGGGACTCTTTACATTTTAAGAAGTGTACTGCTCGGGACGTCGCTGGCAGCCTTTGCCTTCCAATGCAGGGGGTGCAGGTTCGAGCCCTGGTTGGGGAGCTAAGATCCCACATTCCTCATGGCCAAAAAACCAAAACATAATACAGAAGCAATATTGTAACAAATTCAATAAAGACTTTAAAACTGGTCCACATCAAAAAAATCTTAAAAAAAAAAAGTGTACTGCTAACTGGAAAGTTGTTTTTACACTTGGGGGAATGCAGAAATAATATAGGCAGAACATTACAAATTACAGCTAAAAGGATTTCATCCAAAGTTCCTGACTCTAGCCTCTTTGGTCTGGGCTTCCTATGCTTAATCCTGAGAACATATTTCACTAAACATCCTCCTCCTCCTTGCTTAAGGGCTAGGATTTTGTTTGGAATTATGCTTAATCTACAGATCAATCTGAATAGAATTGGCAGTTTAACAATACTGAGTCTTTTAATTCATGAACACAGTATTTCTCACCATTTACTGAGGCCTTATTTAATTTCTCTCAATAATGTTTTATAGTCTTACACACCTTTGGTCACATTTAACCCTAAGTATTTCATATTTTTCATCCTATTAAAAATGGTACTTTAAGAAAGTTTTCAACTTCTAATTTTTCATTGCTACTATATAGAAATACAATGGGTTTTTGTATATCAGCCTCTGTCCTTCAGCCTTGCTAAGCTCACTTATTAGTTCTAGTAGCTTTTCTTGTAAATTCCTTAGGTTTTTATACATAGAAGATCACACAGTCTGAGAATAAGGAAGGTTTTCCTTCATCCTTTCCGATCTAAATGTTTTTTTCGATTGCTTTATCATACTGACTAGAATCTCCAGTATGATGTTGAATAAAAGGAATGAGAAGGGACAGTCTTACCTCATTCCCAATAGTAGAAAAAAAAATTCACTCTTTCACCATTAAGAATAATGTTAGTTATAAGTATCTCCTAGGTATTCTTCATCAGACTGAAGAAGTCCTCTTCTATTGCTAGTCTACTATGAGTTTTTATCATGAATGGTTGTGGACTTTTGTCAAATATATTTTCTGCATCTATCAAAATGATGGCATTTGATTTAAATATGGGGTTAACTTTAGCCTGTTAATATGGTGAATTACACCAAATTGCTTTTCAGATATTAAACCAGCCTTGCACTCCTGAGATAAACCCCACTTGCTCATGTTGTATTAGCCTTTTAATACATTGCTGGATTTTATTTGTTAATATTTTGTTGAGGACTTTTTCACCCATGTTTGTGAGGAGTACTGGTCTGTAGCTTTCTTTTCTTAAAATGTCCATTCCTGGTTTTGGTATTAGGGCAATGCTGGCCTCATAGAATGAGTTGGAAAAGGTATCCTTCTCTTGTTTTTCCTGTAAGCGTTTTTGTAAAATCAGGACTATTTCTTCCTTAAATGTTTAGTGGAATTCATCAGTAAGTGAAACCATTTAGGCTCCATATACTTTCAAGATCTCTATTAAAATGTTTAAAAAGAAATTAAGGGCTTCCCTAGTGGCACAGCGGTTGGGAGTCCACCTGCCGATGCAGGGGACGCAGGTTCGTGCCCTGGTCCGGGAAGATCCCACATGCCGTGGAGCAGCTGGGCCCGTGAGCCATGGCTGCTGAGCCTGCGCGTCCGGAGCCTGTGCTCCGCAACGGGAGAGGCCACGACAGTGAGAGGCCCACGTACCGCAAAAAAAAAAAAAAGAAATTAACACTTAACACAGCCATTCCATTAACTCTTTAACCAGTCAATACCTCATACCTGCTCTGGTCAGCTCTAGATCCATCTGTCTTGCTAAACACTCTTCTATTTCTTTCTAGTCTATCCATTCTCACCCCTTAAGTAGAAGGGATCCATCATCTTTTCTGTTCCTTGGCTTATCTTTACTATAATGCTGCCTATTTACTCTCTCTATGACCTCTAGGAATACTTCCTTTGGTTTGACCAGACCCTAATGCATTCTTCCTGTCATCTTAAACCCAGTCAACACTGCTAGATGATGCTTTCAGGAAAAGAGGAAATGACCTAAATCAACCTATGTTCCTAGGACCTGGAGCCAACCCTTAGCTGTGTTTTCAAGACTCAAGTAAGGAGACTATCCACAATTGTCAGCAACTAGGGATGGGAGTTGGGGGGAGGTGAAGAGGTAGATCTGGACTAGGATAATTCACTCTTGCAAAACACTCTGCACTTAACTTCGCAGCATTAATCAAAATTTTCCTTAAATTTGTGTAAGTGTGAGTAGCATCTGTCTCTTCCTACCTGCACTCCCTACCAGACTAAAAGCTCCATGAGGGCAACAACTATGTCCATCTTGAGCATTAATGATTTCCGTGCACCCTACAAATTCCTGACACATAGGTCTTACTCAATTACTATAGCCCTATCAGATAAAAAGAAGAATTTAGTTTCTGCCTCAACAAAGCTCTGAGATAAGGTAGTACTTCCCACATTTCTGGAAAAAATTAATAATAAAAACTTGAGCTGCTACCATGGGTCAGGCACTATTCTAAGATTTCTCCATATATTCTCATTTAATCCTATGACAAACCTACGAAGTAGGTACTATGATTATTCTCATTCTACAGATGAGGTATTTGAAGCACAGAGAGGCTGTATAATTCACCCAAGGTTATACAGATGACTGGCAAAGATGAGCTTCAAACCCAAGTAGCCTAGCCTAAAAGTCCACTCTATTAATCACTCTGCTGTAATACCTCTCACTGAAGAGGATACCAAATTCTTGAGTAGCAATAAATTGAGCCAAATAAAATAAAAGATATGATATAAAGAATACTAGGGGGACTTCCCTGGTGGCACAGTGCTTGGGAGTCTGCCTGCCGGTGCAGGGGACGCAGGTTCGAGCCCTGGTCTGGGAGGATCCCACGTGGCACAGAGCAGCTGGGCCCATATGCCTCAACTACTAAGCCTGCATTCTGGGGCCCACAAGCCACAACTACTGAAGCCCACGCGCCTAGAGCCCATGCTCGGCAACAAGAGAGGCCACCGCAATGAGAAGCCCGCGCACAGCAACGAAGAATAAACCTCACGCACCGCAACTAGAGAAAGCCCGTACACAGGAATGAAGACCCAACGCAGCCAAAAATAAATAAATAAATGAAAAAAAAAGGAGTACTAGGAATCATGCAGCTCAATATTAAAAAAACAAACAACCTAATCAAAAAATGGGCAGAAGACCTAAATAGACATTTCTCCAAAGAAGACATACAGATGGCCAAGAGGCACATGAAAAGATGCTCAACATCACTAATTCTTAGAGAAATGCAAATCAAAACTACAATGAGGTATCACCTCACACCGGTTAGAATGGGCATCATCAGAAAATCTACAAACAACAAATGCTGGAGAGGGTGTGGAGAAAAGGGAACCCTCTTGCACTGTTGATGGGAATGTAAATTGATACAGCCACTATGGAGAACAATATGGAGGTTCCTTAAAAAACTAAAAGTAGAATTACCATATGACCCAGCAATCCCACTGCTGGGCGAATACTCAGAGAAAACCATAATTCAAAAAGACACATGCACCCCAATGTTCACTGCAGCACTATTTACAATAGCCAGCTCATGGAAGCAACCTAAATGCCCATCAACAGATAAATGGATAAAGAAGATGTGGTACATATATACAATGGAATATTACTCAGCCATAAAAAGGAATGAAATTGGGTCATTTTGTAGAGATGTGGATGGACCTAGAGTCTGTCATACAGAGCGAAGTAAGTCAGAAAGAGAAAAACAAACATCGTATATTAACGCATATATGTGGAACCTAGAAAAATGGTACAGATGAACCAGGTTGCAAGGCAGAAATAGAGACACAGATGTAGAGAACAAACGTATGGATACCACAGGGGGAAAGAGGGCGGGGGTGGGGGTAGGTGGTGGTGGTGGGATGAATTGGGAGATTGGGATTGACGTATATACACTAATATGTATAAAACAGATAATAAGAAACTGCTGTATAAATAAAATAAAATAAAATTCAAAAAAAGAAAAGAATACTAGGAAGAAAAATTCAGACTTAGATATACAAGTTACCAGTTTTATTTGACAATTCAAAGAAACTGTTGCTATGAATCATTCTAGTGCCTGATCCTTATTTAAAACAATAGTCAAAACAAAACCAAATCCTCCTTTTCAGTTGACAGACACAGATGGAGACTAAAACCCAGAATATTCTCATGTTAAAAACATTTTCGTCTGCTACCAAATTTCTGTTTTATAAAAATACACAGTCTATTTTTATCTGCCACGAGAAGTCCAATTACCAAACTGGACATCACAGAACTAGATATGTGTTGCCTGGGTTCTCCAGGAGAGGCAGCAGGAATATGTGAAGACTGCACCATCCTTATGGCTTTGTCTTTCTAGTTCTCCCAGCATTAAATGTGGGATATTAATACGTATCAGGTTTGAATGTCCCCTGCAAGCTTTTTTTCTATCCTAAAAATCACCAGAAACCAATGCAAAGCATGTGACAGGGAAGACAGATCATAGGGGAGGGAACAAGGTGAACCGAAATCATTAAATGTCTGCGCACCCAATGCTTCTATGTCCCAAGAATTCTGTGGTCTGCTTCTGAGGCAACCAAGGGCCTTAGGGGTCTGTGACTGTTTCAGTTAATGATGTCTCACTGATGCACTACTGCAAAAGGCCCTGAGAAGTCTACAGTTATAAAAGGAAAATTTAACTCACCTTCCACTGCTCCTCTGGAAGCAGATTCACAACCACCAGGTCCCCATTCAAGGCTCTATTACGAGCAACAACCCCATCAATAAAAATGTCTCGATCACCATCCTAGGTTGGAGAAGGAAATAAAGTAGTCAGTTTACCAAGGCTTGGAACCAAAAGTTACTTCCTTGGTTTGAAAACTGTAGACTCTACAATCTGTCCACTGAGTTAACAGGAACACTAGTATTTAACCACAAACAGACCTAGAGGAAGCTCAGGCTCTTTGGAACTAATAGAAATGGTGATGAACACAGAAGAACAGGTTAACATAATACTAAAAAATCACCAAATAAGAGAAGATCTACTGTAGACAGGCCAAACCAAACAAACAAAAATACATAAAGCAGAAAACGAGGAGCTTCTCTGGTGGCGCAGTGGTTGAGAGTCCGCCCGCCGATGCAGGGGACACGGGTTCGTGCCCCAGCCCGGGAGGATCCCACATGCCGTGGAGCGGCTGGGCCCGTGAGCCATGGCCACTGATCCTGCGCGTCCGGAGCCTGTGCTCTGCAGCGGGAGCAGCCGCAGCAGTGAGAGGCCCGCCTACCGCAAAAAAAAAAAAAAAGGAAGAAAACGAGGACTGCATGCTTTCATAACTGAAATGAGAAAGAAGTAAGTTACCCTTTTTTGTTTTAAATAAAATAAAGCATGATGGTACCTTTTGTACATGACTGAATTTTTGTAAGGGAAAGGTAAAAAGTAGACAATTTGCAAGAAAACACAAGAACAACAACACATTGATATAATCCCCAAAGAAAACCAACCAAGGGCAGGAGCAACAACCAGCTCCAGAAGTTGGGTTCTCTAGGAGAAAACCAGCAAAGTCACACTCCCCCCAAAGAAGTGGCAGAGAGAGCAATGTGGTTTGTTTGTTTGTTTTCTAACTGAAGTATATTTGATTTACAATACTGTGTTAGTTTCAGGTGTGCAGCATAGTGATTCAGTTATTTTTTTTCAGATTATATTCCATTATAGGTTATTACAAGATATTGAATATAATTCTCTGTACTATACAGTAAATCTTGTTTGCTTCTCTATTTTATGTATAGTAGTTTGTATCTGTTAATTCCATATTCCTTAACTGTCCCTCTCCAGCCTCTGGTAAACATAAATTTGTTTCTATGTCTGTGAGTCTGTTATATATAGATTCATTTGTATTATTTTTTAGAATCCATATATAAGTGATACCATATAGTATTTTTCTTTCTGTCTGTCTCTGTCTTCACTAAGCATTATATTCTCTGGGTCCATCCATGTTGCTGCAAATGGCAGTATTTCACTCTTTTGTATGGCTGAGTAATATTCCAATGTATATATACCACATCTTCTTAAGCCAATCGTCTGTTGATCAGCACCTGGGTTGTTTTCATGTCTTGGCTATTGAACCCAGGTCCACAGCAGTGAAAGCCCGAGTCTTAAGTTAGCACCTGGGTTGTTTTCATGTCTTGGCTATTGAACCCAGGTCCACAGCAGTGAAAGCCTGAGTCTTAATCACTGGGACACCAGGGAATTCCCCTCAAGCACATACTTAAAAACAATCCACCTGAAGCAGTGTAGCCCCAGTGAACTCCCCAGGTATCGACTGCCAAACTTAATTAGTTGCCAGAGTCTTCTTATTAAGCCAAATTACTTTGCAAAAATAATTAACTGGAAAAGGTAGCTAAGAAAAGCATGACTTCAGCAATAAGTTTCCATGAAAAAATTAAACATTTTCAAAATGTTTCACCAACAAACATGCAAAGATGTGGCTGGACCTAGAGACTGTCATACAGAATGAAGTGAGAAAGAGAAAAACAAATATCATACATTAACACATATACGTGGAATCTAGAAAAAATGGTGCAGATGAACGGTTTGCAAGGCAGAAATAGAGACGCAGCTGTAGAGAACAAACGTATGGACACCAAGGGGGGAAAGAGGGGAAGGGGAGGGGGGCAGTGGTGGTGGGATGAATTGGGAGATTGGAATTGACATATATACACTAATATGCATAAAATAGATAACTAATAAGAACCTGCTGTAAAAAAATAAATAAATAAAATACATATATGCAAAAAAACAAACAAACATGTACTCTCATCCTTTCACCCTTCCAAGAGTTTATATTATGTGCTTCTTTTCAGAGGATAAGAGAGAAGTAAAATGTTAATTTTTCTCAAAGGAGGTAACAGCAAACTGGCTTGGAAAGCCACCGCTCAAACTTTTCTACTAGAGACAGTTGATGTTACGCTCAACAGACTGCAGGTGATTACTAAGATATTTTAAATAAAGATAAAATTAACACTGCAAATTCACCACCACACTCACAGAATGGGATTTCATATACTCAGTATTTTTTTTACAGTTTCCAATTACAAACCATTAGAGATCTTTAGAACAGTCTTTCTGTTCAATTTCCAATTTAGCCACAGGCTAGCAGCTGTGGCCTGCACACTTTGCCAAACCTGACCCACCCTAGTCCCTAAGGAATAGCTACCGTGCCAGTCACAAAGACGGTTCATGATAAGCTTCTCAGAGAAATAAGAAGAGGCAACCAGTAAATAAAGAGTGAACAACTGAAGTGTGGCACAACATCATCAACTGCCTTCTGCAATTTATAAAGTAATGGGATCTCTCCGACTTCTCTACAATGAAAATAAAGCTGTCTAGAGGTCATCCGATCCCATCATCATGTGTCAAAACGTATGCAATCAGATGCCTCTTTCGGAAGCAGCTACACCACTCTTAGCTTAGAGAGTTAAGAGGGTAAGATGCTGGTACTGTCATGTTTCTATCCCAAGAAACGAAGAGAAGCAGGGCTGAATTGAACCTCGAACAATACACAAATCTATGGATACTGAATCACAACTCAGCTCTTACTTGATTCATTCAGAAGCCTGCATCTATCGCAGCATCTCTTATTTTAAAGATACTTGAGGCCAGAAACTATCAAACTCTTAGAGGAAAACATAGGCAGAACACTCTATGACATAAATCACAGCAAGATCCTTTTTGACCCACCTCTTAGAGAAATGGAAATAAAAACAAAAATAAACAAATGGGACCTAATGAAACTTCAAAGCTTTTGCACAGCAAAGGAAACCATAAACAAGACCAAAAGACAACCCTCAGAATGGGAGAAAATATTTGCAAATGAAGCAACTGACAAAGGATTAATCTCTAAAATTTATAAGCAGCTCATTCAGCTCAATAACAAAAAAGCAAACAACCCAATCCAAAAATGGGCAGAAGACCTAAATAGACATTTCTCCAAAGAAGATATACAGATGCCAACAAACACATGAAAGAATGCTCAACATCATTAATCATTAGAGAAATGCAAATCAAAACTACAATGAGGTATCATCTCACACCAGTCAGAATGGCCATCATCAAAAAATCTAGAAACAATAAATGCTGGAGAGGGTGTGGAGAAAAGGGAACACTCTTGCACTGCTGGTGGGAATGTGAATTGGTACAGCCACTATGGAGAACAGTATGGAGGTTCCTTAAAAAACTAAAAATAGAACTACCATATGACCCAGCAATCCCACTACTGGGCATATACCCTGAGAAAACCAAAATTCAAAAAGAGTCATGTACCAAAATGTTCATTGCAGCTCTATTTACAATAGCCCAGAGATGGAAACAACCTAAGTGTCCATCATTGGATGAATGGATAAAGAAGATGTGGCACATATATACAATGGAATATTACTCAGCCATAAAAAGAAACGAAATTGAGCTCTTTGTAATGAGGTGGATAGACCTAGAGTCTGTCATACAGAGTGAAGTAAGTCAGAAGGAGAAAGACAAATACCGTATGCTAACACATATATATGGAATTTAAGGGAAAAAAAATGTCATGAAGAACCTAGGGGTAAGACAGGAATAAAGACACAGACCTACTAGAGAATGGACTTGAGGGTATGGGGAGGGTGGAGGGTAAGCTGTGACAAAGTGAGAGAGAGGCATGGACATATATACACTACCAAACATAAGGCAGATAGCTAGTGGGAAGCAGCCGCATAGCACAGGGAGATCAGCTCGGTGCTTTGTGACCACCTGGAGGGGTGCGATAGGGAGGGTGGGAGGGAAGGAGACGCAAGAGGGAAGAGATATGGGAACATGTATATGTATAACTGATTCACTTTGTTATAAAGTAGAAACTAGCACACCATTGTAAAGCAATTATACTCCAATTAAAAAAAAAAAGATACTTGAGGACAGCTCAATATTAAAAGTTTGAGTCAATCCCTCCTAACTTTTTTTTTCCAAATTAACAAACTGTAATTGTTTTCTCAAAGATACATTTCTTTTCATATACATCCATCATACACTGTAAACAAAAAAAGCAGTGTACATGAAATAAGAGAAAATAAATAGCATAGGTATTTATAGGAGAAGACAATCCATAGCATAGGTAAGGAGGCTCTAGTCTGGAGCACAGCTGAGTTTCCAGCAGTATAACCTCTTAACTACTTTTTAAGGCCAAGGAATTCATTCCTTCATTTGAATGCCAGAAGACTTGCTCTATCCATCAGAAAGAATAGAAAAAAAAGAAAAATGGATAATGATCAACCTGTTGGAAATATAAAGGGATCTATGGGTAATCTAACTAAATATATAGGAGGCAGGAGTGGGGAGGATAGCCCAAGTATACTATGATGGTCAGAACATCCTCCACCGATGGAATAGCTCCCTTTGGACCAGAAATAAATTCCACAGATGTACAAAGAGTGCCTCCCATGATGAGATGCACAAAAAAGCTACAGAACTCCTTGCACCAACATAATTCAGAACTGAAACTGTGCTTTTTATAAAAGGCCAGGTTTTTACATCTGGTCCATTTTTCCTCTTTATCTTATTCCCAAATGGGATAGAAAGGCACCTCAATAATATCAATTTATCTTGGTTTTGTGAAAAAGTTACATGGTTCTTTCTTACTTTTACTGAGAACAAGAGAACACTATCAGGTACACACAGAAGTAACATCCCATGTATGTTGAGTTTGTCATAGGAAAATGAATATCAACTTTCTATCAGTAGAAATTATAATAAACCTAAATCATGTTCCCCCAAAACAAAGTACTTTTTTATACCTGATGATCAATTCATTGTTTCTAGCCTGTTGATATATGTAGACATTTTAACACAGAAAGTGACACTGTATAAGTTCTCAACTGTTTTTAGAGTCAATAAGAATAAACCTAAATAATTTCATCAAATCTAGTCTATTTTTATTTCTCCAAAAACTTTAGAATTTTAAAGTTATGAAGAACATTAGACAATATTTAATCCACCCCTTCATTTTACAATTAAGGAAACTTTCCGTTTCTTATTGTCAGAGCTGAGGTTTCATCTTCTATCAATTCCTATCTTTATTGTCCCTGCTAAAGCAGGGACAGGTAACCGTCAGGCCCTGCATCTGATATCCTACCTTCTAGTCTACCTGTGAGCATTCTTCCAGTTCATACAAGTTCACAGTTGACATGGGCACGAGCTACGTATACTCAGAAATCTAGACCAGTGGTGGGATCTACCTACATGTAATTCATTGCCTCTACTATCTCCCCCTTCAACTGCTCTCCATAATGCTTCTAAAACCTGAAACTGACCAGAAAATCTACAAAACTAGAATGCAGGATTGTGCCAGTGTCCAAAACTGGAGTATCTACAATCACTTACAGCTGCGTCTTGATAGAGCTTCTGTAGTAGAGGTGAGTCATTTAGCACTTTTTCTCCCTCTGAGACAATTTTATTACTCCATCAGTGGCCAGATAAGAGAATAAAAGAGGTATAGAAGTAAGCCAATCCTAATATCACAACTGTGTAAAAACTTCTAAATAGGACATGCCAGGAATACAATTTCAAGTGGGAGAACAACTTGAGCTTTTGAAACGTCAATAACTTTTGCTTAACTTCCTTTAACAAGCCAGATTAAACAGTGGCAACACATCATTTGCAAATTTAAATCACATGAACTTAACTTACAGGAACATAACCAGGCCAACACTTCAGAGGACCTCTGCTCTGGCCCTCCTCCGACCACACCCCTCCTCAACAGGTAAGGAGCTCTCAAGGCTAAATGGATTGTAATCAGCCCCAAGCCCCCTTCCAGGGCATATATAAGCACCTTCCCCAGGTCTATCTTCCCAAACGCAGACCACATCACAGGTGGCACCCCTAGACTCGACAGGTGGCTAATGGGTGGGTATTTCTAAAGGGTATGGGCAGAGCTTGGACATGTGGGATAAGATGCTCACCTAGAGGGCAAGGGCCCTTGCTGAATGCGGGGGAGGAGGCAGGAGGGCAGCAAAGAGGGGACAGGGAGCAAGAACTGGGAAGGGAAGAGGGGCAGGCCAGAGGTGGACCCTCTCCATGCAGCCACCTTTCAGCATGGAGCTCCGAGGAGTCTGAGAATTCTACGTCTGAACCCCAGTACAAGTACATGGAGGTATACTTGGCAAGGAATATATTTTACCTGTCATGAATGTATTTTACTTAACAGTTTGTTAGTCTGATTTATAACTTTTACGTATTTAATATAAGGTACGTGTGCCTCCATCTGTATCTCGTCCTAGGCCATACACTCGTTAGGAGCCGGCCTAATAGGGATCTAACAGAGAAATTCAATACCGTGCACTAAGAAAAGAGAGAAAGCAAGCAGAAAAATTTTCAAAATACTGTATGTAGTTCCACTTATCATTCCCATCGATGAGAGCGAACCTCAGTGTGCAGGGAGGGCGATTTGCTCAGTTCCCAGGTACCTCTCAGGGTGAACTCCTTACTGCACTGGGTATGATTCTCGTGCTTAAAAAATCCATGTTTGAGCTTCCCTAGTGGCGCAGTGATTGAGAGTCCGCCTGCCAATGCAGGGGACACGGGTTCGTGTCCCGGTCCGGGAAGATCCCACATGCCGCGGAGCGGCTGGGCCCGTGAGCCGTGGCCACTGGGCCTGCGCATCCGGAGCCTGTGCTCCGCAACGGGAGAGGCCACAACAGTGAGAGGCCTGCGTACCGCAAAAAAAAAAAAAAGAAAATCCATGTTTTTCACACAGTGGGGCCCCTAGTATAATTGAGCTCCTTCAACTGGTGTGCCAAAGAAGAAACAATCACCCTTTCTAATGTGGAGAAAATGCTGGTTATGCTAGACTTATTGAGAGATGGTTACTCCCTCTCCAACATGGCATATTCCTAAGAGATTTTCATTGGTAATTTTTATGATTATTGAATGTGAATTTCACCTTATGAGCAAACTCTGAAATCTAACACCCACGTAAACTGTGTGATGGAATAGCTCCCGCAGCTAAGTTACTACCTCAAATCTGACGCTCAATTCTATAATCTAAGCACCAGGGTCAGCAATATATACCATGTTCTGTCACAGGAACAGAAAATGACTAAGAGAGAACAAGGTGACATGTGACATTTTTTATCTAAGCCAGTGGGTAAGACCTAAACTTGAGATACAAATGTGAATCCTTGGCTTCAGGACAAGGGCAAGGGAAAAAAGGACAAAACTGAACTTCGGAATAGGTCTTACGTTATTGAAACAACAACAGTAATATACCTATGAAGTACATGACTGAACTTGTATTCTCATTAAACTTGTCATTTTACAAAATGAAATATGTTAACTGAAATATATGTATTCCATTTCCTCATCTATGAGCCGAAGTTTCTTCCTATAATCTCTTCCCCTGTGAAAAATCTAATTCTATGGCTATCCTATTTATGGTATCCTGGAAAAGTTAGGCCGAGAATTTAAGAATACTGCTCTCCCAGCTTTGCACAATCAAACCTTATCCAGAGACCTGCTACTAATTATATGTCAGAGTGAACTTCCCTTAATGAGAGAGAGCCTATTAAAATGAGTCATGAACCTAAGAAAGACTATAAAGAGCCAATGGTAAAAAGCCTTGTACCAAGTCCTATCACCTGCACAAAAGTGAAGTGAGAAACTGACCAGAAAAAAAAAATAATAATACACATTATTTTTGGACAAAGTTGCAGAATAGCTCATGCAGTAGATTGAAAGTACATAGCATATTTGTTTAGGAGAGATTAACTTAAATCAGTGGAAAAACCCATAAATCCTTTTAAGCTATAAACCAAGGGTGTCCAATTACAAGAACTGGTGGGTATCTGTGTGGGTTCAGCCGCTCCCTGCAGCCTAGTAACAAATGCCATCCCTTTCATTTGAAGTGTGATTTTTAAGATTGGCAGAAGGGGCTGTTAACCAAAGGCAAATTTTGTTTATTTAAATTTGAAACAAATCCTTGCCCATCCTCAATTTTGTTTTACTACTCTGTTTTTTAGTTAGAATATATGATTTCAGTTTTACAGCACATCTAAAAAATTAAATGTGACATTGGGTTTATTATAAAGTTATTGAACTTACCGGGGAAGGAATGAAGGCTTCATGAAACTTCTTCGGATTAATTCTCAATACACCCTTTAAAATAAAAAATAAAACCTGTGAAAATTTAACTAGTTACACACTTACAATCTTTCCATACATATGTTACTAGTCAATAAAAAGTTTAAAATTAATTAAACAATTCGATCTAGGAAACAAGTTAGATGTATGAGAACTATTCATTAAATGCATGAAATATGATTTATACTGATGTCTGTATCACAGAGTTCTATCAAACACTAAAAGCTCTCATTGGCACCTTGCAGTGAATGGGCAGAGGTGAGAAGCAACAGAGACTGGCGTGGAGTGGGAAAGTGGCAACTATTGGGATTTTATGTGCCCTTATATGCTAGTCTTCAAATATAAACCTTTACTTTAAGAACAAGGTTACGGGGGATTATGCCGCACTACACAATGGCCTTTTTTTATTCTATAAGACCTTCCCACAATTGCTTGCTTCTGTGACAATTTTCAAAGTGATACAGGTTGACTTCCAGGTTGAATACTTAGTCTCGAGGGGCTGGATGCATATTTTTTACTCTGGCCCCTCTGCAGAGCTGAATGAGTCAATAATTCAAAATGGTCCAGAACCAGCTCTTAATGTAAGTGGGAATCCTGGCTCCAACAGCCAGGCCACCCAGTCTGCCTACAACTTCACGTCAGTCCAGCACGAAGTCAGGGTCTGCCTCTATTTATGCACAGGGGTGCAGGTGGGGCCGTCTTCAACAGCAGTTCAGTATTTTAGGCTCTTGCAGGAAGCTGTAACCCTCCCCACTTACAGCTGCATCTGAAGGCCACTGGAACACACGGATGGAGGCAGTTATTTTCCTAAGAGTCAGACTCAAAGGGTGTCTTGAGAAAGTGTTTTAAATAACATCTCTCCCCTAAAATACTGAAAGACCCAGAGACACACAATTAACAAAATAGGTGAGGGCATAAAATAAAGCAGAAAATAATTCCTTCTTTCACTGGTACACCATGTTTAAATTACAAATTTCCATGCAACAGTTTATATTACTGTTAAATCCCACACAGACTACTATAAATCCTCATTCAGTCCTTAATTTAATAATTATTTACTGAATTCTGATTATGTGCCAGACCCTGAGACAGACAATGTGGGAGAGTGAGAACCAAGCTCAGCCTTTGTTTACAAAGTAAAACATGAAGAATGCCACAAGTGAGGGGACAGCGTACTTTCAGCTAGGGGCACTAGGCAAGGCTCCAGAGATGGTGTCTGACCTGGTCCTTGATGGAGGAGTAAAATTTGAAGATAAATCAGAAAGGAAATATAGGCAAGAGTGATTAAGAGGGCAAATACTCTTCTACCACCATGCTGTATTAGGGTAAGAGACAGAGGGACTGGGAAGTAAGGCAGGCAAAGCTCCCACAGGCCAGTCCCTTTTCTATGAATGTCGCTGCAATTGCACTTTTAGGGCAGCTGTTTCTTGTTGGGAGAGGGAGGAAAAGGCTTATTATATTTATCCTCAATATTCATCCACTCACTCAACAAATATCTCCTGACAATTAGCATGACAGGCACTATGCTAAGTGATGGGGCCACAATGGAGAGACAGTAATAATAGATAGGCTCTACCCTCATAGCTTACAGTCTAGTGAGAGGAAATAAACACTCCAAATAAATAAAAGTAAACTCACTGATTTTTTAAAATTCATTTTCTGACCCAAGTTTCTTTTTTTTTCAACTGCTAATCTTCTATCATCCCTTCAAGCTCAGTGAATGGTTAGTACATGAAGAAGTATAGAGATGAGAATGCCTTCTGCTTTGAAAGTACCTTTAATTACAGAGCACTCAGAAATGCCACAGCTGGACTCAGGGGAAAGAAACAGGTTGCTCAGGGCTGTATCCTGCTCTATTTTGTTTGTCTGTGTGTTTTTTTAATTGAGATATGTTTGATGTACAATGTTATATAAGTTACAGGTATATAACAGTGATTTGCAATTTTTAAAGGTTATATACTCAATGTACTGTTATTATAAAATATCTCGACTCTATTGAAAAGAATAACTACTGGGCTTCCCTGGTGGCGCACTGGTTGTGAGTCCGCCTGCCGATGCAGGGGACATGGGTTCGTGCCCCGGTCCGGGAAGATCCCACATGCCGCGGAGCAGCTGGGCCGGTGAGCCATGGCCGCTGAGCCTACGCGTCTGGAGCCTGTGCGTCTGGAGCCTGTGCTCCACAATGGGAGAGGCCACAACAGTGAGAGGCCCGTGTACCGCAAAAAAAAAAAAAAAAAAAGAACAACTATTAAAAGGACCAAAAAGATTCTATACTTGATTGTCTATCCCACACTTCCTGATATATAAAAGCACACAAGGAGGGATACATGCCTTGTTCAAGAAAACTGTTTGCAATTTGACTGGAGCATACTCTTAAGAACTGGACCTCAGGAACAGATCCCCTGAGAGTACAGATCACACTAAGAAAGAAAAATCTCTAGCAGAGTCCACAGCAGACCACGGTCATCCCCACAGCCTGAAGAAGCTGTCAGGAAAGCAACTCAAGAAATGGCCTTGTAACTGAAAGAGACTTCTAGCAGATGTCTTGTCTTACTCACCTACATACATAAGTCCAGAACTTCCATTTCCATATTTCTATAACCATTGCCTAATCTGCCCCAAACCCTCATCTCTTATTTTCCTCCTCAACCGTTTCCTAAGCCTGAAACTGGTGGCTCCAAATCCTCCATCTCTTTTCTGAATGCTCTGGTGCCTCCTTGCCTCCACTGAAACCTGATGTGACCAATTCCCTCCAAGTGCTCTCAAAGGGGGCCGATTTTCTCTCTCTTATCCCATATAGCTCAGGGACCAGAAGAAGAATGTTTCCCGCCCCCCTGCTTCCCCACTACAGCTTTAAAAATTCTCCCATTCTCTATCAAAATCCCCAGATACTTAGAAGTGCATGTCACTGGCTCCTGCTATACCTCCTTGGTGCTGGCATCTTCAAACCTTCTGATCGTACCCCTAATTTACTAATGCTGCTTTACAACAAACGCTAAAGAAACTTCTCTAGGTGGGAAACACAAGAAAAGAAAAAGACCCACAAAAACAAACCCAAAACAATTAAGAAAATGGTAATAGGAACATACATACTGATAACAACCTTGAATGTAAATGGATTAAATGCCCCAACCAAAAGACACAGACTGGCTGAAGGGATATAAAAACAAGACCCATCTATATGCTGTCTACAAGAGACCCACTTCAGACCTAGGGACACATACAGACTGAAAGTGAAGGGATGGAAAAAAGATATTCCATGCAAATGAAAATCAAAAGAAAGCTGGAGTATCAACACTTGTATCAGATTTTTAAAATAAAGACTGTTACAAGAGATAAGGAGGGACACGACATAATGATCAAAGGATCAACACAAGAAGAAGATATAACAATTATAAATGTTTACGCACCCAACATATGAGCACCTCAACACATAAGGCAAATGCTAACAACCATAAACGGAGGAACCGACAGTAACACAATAACAGTAGGGGACTTTAACACCCCACTTCACTAATGGACAGATCATCCAAACAGAAAATAAATAAGGAAACACAAGCTTTAAATGACACAACAGACCAGATAGATTTAATTGATATTTATAGAACATTCCACCCAGGGCTTCCCTGGTGGCGCAGTGGTTGAGAGTCCGCCTGCCGATGCAGGGGACACGGGTTCGTGCCCCGTCCAGGAAGATGCCACATGCCACGGAGCAGCTGGGCCCGTGAGCCATGGCTGCTGAGCCTGCGCGTCCGGAACCTGTGCTCCACGATGGGAGAGGCCACAACAGTGAGAGGCCTGCATACCGCAGAAAAAAAAAAAAGAACATTCCACCCAAAAGTGGCAGAATACACTTTCTTCTCAAGTGTACATGGAACATTCTCCAGGATAGATCACATCTTGGGTCACAAATCAAGACTCAGTAAATTTAAGAAAATTGAAATTGTATCAAGCATCTTTTCTGACCACAACACTATGAGACTGGAAATCAATTACAGGAGAAAAACTGTAAAAAACACAAATACCTGGAGGCTAAACAGTGCGCTACTAAATAACCAAGAGATGACTGAAGAAATCAAAGAAGAAATTTAAAAATACATAGAGAAAAATGACAACGAAAACACGACAACCCAAAACCTATGGGATGCAGCAAAAGCAGTTCTAAGAGGGAAGTTTATAGCAATTCAATCTCACCTCAAGAAACAAGAAAAATCTCAAATAAACAATCTAACCCTACACTTAAAACAACTAGAGAAAGAATAACAAAGAAAACCCAAAATCAGTAGAAGGAAAGAAATCGTAACAATCAGAGCAGAAATAAATGAAATAGAAATGAAGAAAACAATAGCAAAGATCAATAAAACTAAAAGCTGGTTCTTTGAGAAGGTAAACAAAATTGATAAACCATTAGCTAGACTCATCAAGAAAAATAGGGAGAGGACTCAATTCAATAAAATTAGAAATGAAAAAGGAAAAATCACAATTGAGACTGCAGAAATACAAAGGATTATAAGAGACTACTACAAACAACTATATGCCAATAAAATGGACAACCACGAAGAAATGGACAAATTCTTGGAAAGGTACAATTTTCCAAGACTGAACCACGAAGAATTAGAAAATATAAACAGACCTATCACAAGTAATGAAATTAAAACCATAATTAAAAATCTTCCAACAAACAAAAGTCCAGGACCAGATGGCTTCACAGGTGAATTCTATAATACATTTAGAGAGGAGCTAACACCCATCCTTCTCAAACTCTTCCAAAAAATTGCAGAGGGCGAAACACCTCAAATTCATTCTACAAAGCCACCATCACTCTGATACCAAAGCTGGAAAAAGATAACACAAAAAAAGAAAATTATAGACCAATATCACTGATGAACATAGATGCAAAAATCCTGAACAAAATACTAGCAAACAGAGTCCAACAACACATTAAAAAGATCATACACCATGATCAAGTGGGATTTATCCCAGGGATGCAAGGATTCTTCAATATAGGCAAATCAATCAATATGATACACCACTAACAAATTAAGAAATAAAAACCATATGATCATCTCAATAGATGCAGAAAAAGCTTTGACAAAATTCAACACCCATTTATGATAAAAACTCTGCAGAAAATGGACATAGAGGGAACCTACCTCAACATAATAAAGGCCATATATGACAAAATCACAGCAAGCATCATACTCAATGGTGAAAAACTGAAAGCATTTCCAGTAACATCAGGAACAAGACAAGGATGTCCACTCTCACCACTCTTATTCAACATAGTTTTGGAAGTCCTAGCCACAGCAATCAGAGAAGAAAAAGAAATAAAAACAATACAAATTGGAAAAGAAGAAGTAAAACTGTCACTGTTTGTAGATGACATGATACTATACATAGAAAACCCTAAAGATGCCACCAAAAAACTACTAGAACTAATCAATGAATTTGGTAGGGTTGCAGGATACAAAATGAAATCTCTGGCATTCCTATACACCAACAACAAAAAATCAGAAAGAGAAATTAAGGAAACACTCCCATTTACCACTGCAACAAAAAGAATAAAATACGTAGGAACAAACCTGCCTAAAGAGGCAAAAGACTTGTACTCAGAAAACTATAAAACAATGATGAAAGAAATCAAAAATGACATAAGCAGATGGAGAAATATACCACACTCTTGGATTGGAAGAATCAATATTGTGAAAATGACTATACTGCCCAAAGCAATCTACAGATTCAATGCAATCCCTATCAAACTACCAATGGCATTCTTCACAGAACTAGAACAAAAAATTTTACAATTCGTATGGAAACACAAAAGATCCCAAATAGCCAAAGCAAACTTGAGAAAGAAAAACGGAGCTGGAGGAATCAGGCTCCCCAACTTCAAACTATACCACAAAGCTACAGTAATCAAGACAATATGGTACTGGCACAGAAACAGAAATATAGATCAATGGTACAGGACAGAATGCCCAAAAATAAACCCACGCACATATGGGCACCTAATTTATGACAAAGGAGGCAAGAACATACAATGGAGGAAAGACAGCCTCCTCAATAAGTGGTGCTGGAAAAACTGGACAGCTACATGTAAAAGAATGAAATTAGAACACTACCTAACACCATACACAAAAATAAACTCCAGGGCTTCCCTGGTGGTGCAGTGGTTGAGAGTCCGCCTGCCAATGCAGGGGACACGGGTTCATGCCCCGGTCCGGGAAGATCCCACATGCCGCGGAGCACCGAGGCCCGTGAGCCATGGCCGCTGAGCCTGCGCATCCGGAGCCTGTGCTCCACAACGGGAGAGGCCACAACAGTGAGAGGCCCGCGTACCACAAAAAATAATAATAATATTTAAAAAATAAACCCCAAATGGATTAAAGACTTAAATGTAAGACCAGACACTATAAAACTCTTGGAGGAAAACATAGGAAAAACACTCTTTGACATAAACCACAGCAAGATCCTTTTTGACCCACCTCCTAGAGTAACGGAAATAAAAACAAAAATAAACAAATGGGACTTAATTAAACTTAAAAACTTTTGCATAGCAAAGGAAACCATAAACAAGACAAAAAGACAACCCTCAGAATGGGAGAAAATATTTGCAAATGAAACAAGAGACAAAGGATTAATCTCCAAAATATACAAATAGCTCATGCATCTCAATGTCAAAAAAACAAACAATCCAATCAAAAAATGGGCAGAAGACTTAAATAGACATTTCACCAAGGAAGACATACAGATGGCCAAGAGGCACATGAAAAGATGCTCAACATCACTAATTATTAGAGAAATGCAAATCAAAACTACAATGAGGTATCACCTCACACCAGTCAGAATGGCCATTATCAAAAAATCTAGAAACAATAAACGCTGGAGAGGGTGTGGAGAAAACGGAACCCTCTTGCACTGTTAGTGGGAATGTAAATTGATACAGCCACTATGGAGAACAGTATGGAGGTTCCTTAAAAAACTACAAATAGAACTACCATATGACCCAGCAATCCCACTACTGGGCATATACCCTGAGAAAACCATAATTCAAAAAGAGTCATGTACCACAATGTTCATTGCAGCACTATTTACAATAGCCAGGACATGGAAGCAACCTAAATGTCCATTGACAGATGAATGGATAAAGAAGATGTGCCACATACATACAGTGGAATATTACTCAGCCATAAAAAGAAACGAAATTGAGTTATTTGTAGTGAGGTGGATGGATCTAGAGTCTGTCATACAAAGTGAAGCAAGTCAGAAAGAGAAAAACAAATACCATATGCTAACGCATATATAATGGAATCGAAAAAAAATGGTACTGATGAAACTAGTTGCAGGGCAGGAATAAAAAGGTATACCTAGAGAATGGACTTGAGGACATTGGGTGGGATGGGGAAGCTGGGGCAAAGTGAGAGTAGCATTGACATATATACACTACCAAATGTAAAATAGTTGGCTGGTGGGAAGCAGCATCATAGCACAGGGAGATTGGCTCGGTGCTCTGCAATGACCTAGAGGGGTGGGATAGTGAGGATGGGAGGGAGGCTCAAGAGGGAGGGGATATGGGGACACGTGTATGCATATGGCTGATTTGCTTTGCTGTGCAACAGAAACTAACACAGTACTGTGAAGCAATTATACTCAAAGATCTATTAAAAAATAAGTAAATAAAAATAAAAAAATAAAAACATCTCTTATCTTTCAATAAAAGTTTCTTTGGGGAAAGAAAAAGGATATCACAATATACTTAAGTTTGTATACAAAAGCTAACAAATGCTTACATCTAATATATATATTTAATAAGTTTAATTTTCTCCAACAGCATTCAAATTTCTTTTCTTGACTAGCCTTTTACCTTACCCATTAAGGCCTGCACAGATGGACTCTGTTTCTCTGCCTATGAAAATCTTATTTACAGTGTTGTATATTTCACACGGTGACCTCATATCTGGAACCCATTCCTTTTCCCATCTGCAAAGAACAACTGTTCTCATCTGTGGGGGGAGGCTCTGGCTGCAGAGTCTCATGATGTCACAGGCCAGGAGGAATCACTTACAAACTCCTGGGAATGAGAGTTGTTATATTGATCACCTTTTTTTTTTAACATTAGCAAAGAGTTGCTTCAAAAGCAAAAATTAATATGAGGGAGCAAAAATAATACCATTGCAGAATAGTTTCCTGAGCCTATCTTTGTAAATTTTATAAACAATTTTTCTTCCAAGTCATAACAACAGAGGATCCTCTCATTCTTCTTCAAAGACAGTACCTTGATCCTTTATTCAGTCAGTAAATAAAGATTTATTCGATATAAATTTATTAAGCATCAATCAAATGCCAGTCATTGGGCTAATTTGTGGGAATAAAATATGGCCATGCCCACAAGGAAATGAACAGTCCATTTGAGGAAATATAAATTCCAAGAAATGATAATAAGTTTAGAATAAAGGGTAAACAAAAATGTCGGCTTCAGGAAAGTGGTAATGGCCAATTCTGCTTGGAGAATTAAAGTGAGGCTTCGTAAAGGGGGTAACATTTAGGTAAGGTCAAGCACAATTACATGAAGATAGTGGGAGAAAGCATTCCTAACACCAGGAACAGTATGTACAAAGTCATAGAGGAATCAAAGAACAGAGTTTTTACTGGCAAAGTTTTGAAGATCAGGGTGAACTGAGCAGAGTGTACCTGGAAGAGAATGGCAGGAGATGAGAATGGGAAAAGCACAACAGGTCCTCATACACAGAACAAGATGAGGGCCAAGAAACTTGCAGATAAAATGAAGTTCAGTATGTGCCCTGAACGACAAACAGCAAATGAATGGATTAATGAATGAACAAATGTCCAACTGAACCTTTAACTTTCCTGAGAGACCTTATCAAAGAAATCAAGGGAAGCTTTAGAAAAAAAAACCAACTGTACCTCTGAAATCAGAGCGAGCAACTAATTAATTTGTTAAAAACAAATTTTCATTCAAGAGTCTATATTAAGCACGTGACCACAGGTAAATACAAAAGGTGATAAAAAGGAAGAGAAGATGACAGTATCTGTTAATTAGCTGGATCTCCAGCCCCAAACACAAATATAGAAGCTGGACACTCGGACTGAGAGAAAATGGAACACAGTCGACATCTTCAAGCAAGCCAGGTAACACATGGCAATGTTTCTATACTAAACTAAGAATTATAAAATAGACTAATTCAAAGACTATGTGGCTTCGCCTCCCTCTCCATCTCACTGCCTACTACCTGCCTCAGATTTCATGCCTAAAGAGACCTAAGCTGCCTCACTCCATATTGTTTCACAGTCCGTGTCTTCATCAGTGTCACGACCTTTCCATAACTCCCTTCCCACACACACATAACACTCATTTAATAGACCCAAATGAGTCATCTTTCAATATTCACCGCAGGTGTCATCTCCTACAGTTCCTGGTTTCCCCCAACATTCTCCAGTAAGTGGTCACACTTTTATATGAGCACTTACCCTTTATCCTCAAATCATCTGTTCACATGACTGCCTGCTCCACTACTGGGCTGCAGGCTCAAAGTATAGAAAGTCAGTCTCATCCACCTTGATCTCGGGAGCAACCACGCTGTGTGCTCCTAACTATATAAACTGTTCCTGGCTCACAGTGGATAGCTGAACGTTTGCTGAGCCAAACTGCTGAATTAGCTTGTAAAAATATTTTGTAAACTATAAAGCACTCAACAAATATTGTCTGCTGCTATTTACTGTTTCCTTTTCAAGCTTATTCTCTGTCAGGCAGCATCCATGTGCTCCAGGCGAACTGACCTATCAATGTTCCTTATAGCCACACGCTATATCCCACTTCTCTCTTAGCAGTCCACACTGGTCCCCTTGTAAAGCTCTTTCTCTCCACTTATTCAAACTGCACCAATCCATGGCCTGGCTCTAATATATCCCTTCCAATAAAGCACTCCTAGACAACCCTAACTGGAAGTAACGGTTCCCTTCTCTCAAACCTCAGAGCACTTTGTCACAGTCTGGTGGCACTTATCACCTCTAGTTATACTGCCGGTCTGAGAAGTGGGAAGCCCTGGGCCTGTTATGTCATCATTTCTCTCAAAGCACACAGCAGAGAAAAATGAACAGTTTCAATGAGTAATCGATTACTTCTGATTCCACATAATCAAGGAATAGCCTTCTAGTATATTTTAAGCACCTGAATAAGTGTTCCTCTCTTCAAGCCTTCTGAAACATCCTCCTTGGACAGGTAGGTTTCAAATATGCTTTTTTTCTTCCCTCGTGTGGTCTTGCTCTTTGACTTTTTGTCACCTGGTGAAGCACCAACACCACGTGGGCCAGCCAAAGAGGACGCGCCTAGAAACATGAGGCATCAATCAACTCTACTCAAACGTCTATCTCCAAAACTGGAGATATTTCACCTTTTTTTTCTTATTTAGAAAGACCAAAACATAATAAAATTCCCTGATAATGATTTCAAATAGTCATAAAGAGGAAACATTGATAAGGAAACATGAATAAAATGTACACAGATTTGAGACCTGAATTTTAAATCAGCACCACAATATACACGGAACATAACCCGAATAATGGGTTCAGTATGCTTTGCTGGTTATAGACACAAACCTTTAAAAATAGGAATTACTAAAAGATCATCACTCTTCTAGAGGAGATTAAACAACTGTAATCAATATAACAATAAATTACGACAGCAAGAAAACACACAATTCTAAAGTAAATGACACAGGAGAATATTGAACAGGCCACCAAGGGAATTACAGTCTCCCTCAGTCCTAAGACCCGCCCTGCACCTCCATTCCACTTTAGTTCAGGTCTCCAGTTGCTAGAGCAGATTCCATTTTCCTTTTGCTACCTCTGGGGGTCCCCAGGGGCCGGAGGTTCAGCCGGTAGTCAGGATGGCTCATTACTGGTTCCACGGTCACCTCTTCTCTCTAGATCCCGGAGGGCCTCCACTGCTCAGCTCAGAGTTCTTCTGGCCTTGATCAGCTCAGTTGTCACTAGCTGAAACCAAAGAGAGATGGGTGACTGAAGAACTGTTAACCTGAAGCCTCCTCTGTGCTCTGGGAAATTTAGGACTTGGATGGCAAAGGCAATGTGGTATCCCTCCTGGGTCCTGGCGTCACTTTCTCCTAGGCAGTTAGTCAAGCACACCATCTGTCCTGACTTGCTTTTCAAGGTCTTCAACTTCATGGGTATCACCAGCCTGCTTGTTTGGGCCCCTCCAACTAAAAATCTCCACAAATAGGGCAATGAGGTTGAAATTAAGGAGTTCTGAGGTTCTATTCAGCTAGGGGAATGTACAAGAGCAGGAGGGAATATGGTTTTGAAAAATGGTATAAAGATCTAGAATCTAAAGTCTATAATGAAATAGGTGCTAAACTAGGGCTCAAGAGATGCGGCATTTACTAAGTTTAACCTTAGACAAATGACGTTCTTCTACAAAATCAAATAAATCAATTCCTTAGCATTCATCAATATAAACATAACCTAATTTACTGCCACAACCAGATGTCCACAACTACGCATGGAACTGCAGATGATTCACTAGCTTTCAAAAAATGGGAATACTGTAGTTAGACATCTACTTCCCTACTCTTACCTGCCATCACTTCAAACCAGTCATCTGACCAGAAGCTCCGGCAGCTGCTCCTAAGGAATACAAGGCAGCTGCCTGGCTCAGCGGACTGGAATGTGGGGCCCTGCAGCTGGCCCCCTGGCCTTTGACCTGGACACTGAACATGTCATCACTACATCTACTTTCTATTCTCTGCTGGCCACAGGCCCAGGATTCAAGCCTATACTTGCAAATTCTCAAAATCTGGATGGGCAGCCTGCTTTCCCATAAAGTGGATCAAGATGTCATTCTGAACACTAAAACCCTTTCCTCTAAACTTCCCACACACATCCTTCACCAAAATGATGTAATTTTTCTTTAAATTGAAATTAATACTAACTCAGGAGAGCAGAAGCAACAGAGACAGAGTAACAAGCCACTTAGTGATATGTGAAGAGATTCAGAGATAAAGTCAAGAAGTTTCAAGAAGAGAGAGAAACAGATGGTCTTAGATAAACAACAAGGTAGTGGAAAAGGCACACAGAGGAGTCCAGACCATCTGCTGGTTTCATTCAGAAATGCATTCATCCACTCCTTAATTCAACAACTATTTCTGCAAGATACTATACACTAGGCATAGTGAGGGATACAAAAGTTAATTAGACTTATAGAACTCATATTAAAATAACAACGAATACAAGTTGGGGAGTGATAAGCACTTTTTTTTTAAGTATGGGTAATGTACATATGATGGAAGAGAGAATCTCCAGATCAGGAAATCCAAGAGAGCTTCAGGAAAGATGTTAAGAACTGAGAATGTGAGAAAAGCATACTGTTGGCAAAAGGAAAAAAATATATAGACACACAAACAGAAAAACACAGGCAGGTTCTTGCCACATTAATTCCATTTGGATGGAGTCCAGCCTATATGAAGGGAGGCAGTGGCAAGGAAAATAAAACAAGTTGGGAGGTCTAGAAAACCTGCCCCGTTTCTCAAAGGCGGTAGGGAATTTCTGAAGCATGAATGAGCGGAAGAGAAGAACAACAGACCAAAGTTGTGTTTCAGGAAAAATTAACCTGGCATAGCACATTTAGAGTCATCTAGAGTTGAGAAAGACTGGCAGCAGCTGCACCTCAGGGAAGAACCAGAACAGACTGGGTGAAAGGAAAGGAAGGCCCGAACTAGAGTTGCAGCTGCAGACACTGAAACGAACAGACTGTTAACATGGTATATTACATAGGAAAACTGGCACCACTTGGCAACCAGGCATTTCTGAAGGAGAGCAAGGAGGTGGCAATTGCGTGAGATTTCAAGTAAGGAGACTGGGAGATGATAACATCACTAAGTTAGAGAAGATGATGAATTCTACTTGGGGTATTATATACCTCTACATGGCAATACATACCTCTATATATACGCCTCTACACGTGGAAATACATACTTCTACATCAAGAACTTGAAAACTGGAGCATAACTTAGAGAGATGAATTAGCCAGCCATTTGCATAAAGACGGTAACCCAACGTTTTCTAGAATGGAAGAGATTGCCAAAAAGGGGTAAGGTGATGCAGAAGAGGGCCT
Organism: Delphinus delphis; assembly: GCF_949987515.2. Taxonomy (NCBI): domain Eukaryota; kingdom Metazoa; phylum Chordata; class Mammalia; order Artiodactyla; family Delphinidae; genus Delphinus; species Delphinus delphis. The sequence continues at coordinate 8,025,860 of NC_082689.1, forward strand.
AGGACAAAATCTGGGTGAGGGCAACTTTTTTTGCAAAGAGGAAGAAGAAGTAGAAAACATAATAAAGAAGCTAATAAAGATACAGGGGGAAAAAACAATAGAGTCTGATGCTAAGAAAACAAGGGAGACAATGACTTCCAAAGGAAGACAGGTTCATGATCAGGGTTTGCACGAACTACTAAGAAAACAAATAATGGCAGCCTTGGGTGGGGCAAGGGGCTGGAGCAAGCTGCAAGCAGGAGAAAGGCAATCCAAAACCAAGAGCCAGGATTGACAATGGGGCGCTTCATATCAAGGCTTGATGCAGGCAAGAGTTCAAAGTTAAGGGGAGATACTGCCAGTCAAGTGAGACGGAGGCACAGAGATCTCAACTCAAATGTCCTAGGCCAGCTGCATTTGTAACCTTTTTTCACAGCAAATGCCTCAGTTGGTGTGATTTACACCTAACTTTTCTGTCTAGCTCAGGAAGATAAGGAATGTTTAGTTGAGATCATCACTATAATCCCACTGGCTCCCACAGTACCTAGGATAGAACAGGTGCTCAATAATCACTCCTTAAATGACTGGATGAGTTTGTTTTCATGAGCAAGCAGTGAGAACACCAAGCAAAGCAGGGTCATTCAGGGAAACCATGCTAAAAACAAATCAGCAAAGAATGGAAAACCAGGAAACAAAGTCAGCAGGAATAAGCCAGACCAGCCGAGCAGAGTCAAAGTCTGCCTTTGGGTATCAAAGCACTGGAAGCAGATGGAAAGATTCCAAGAATACAAGATGCTAAGCAGAAGACAAACAAGCAAGCAACCTTCCCTTCCCAGTGATGTAGTTGTGAAGGCCCATTAACCCTGGAAAAATCCTGGACACTCCTACCCTGACACACTAAAAGCACAAGTCACCAGCTAATCCTCACCAGCTTCCAGAATGAGGGCCAATGATACACTGCCCAACTGCCCACTGGCTCCTAGAGAGGGTGTCTTGCCATGGAAAGAGCTGTACATTCTGAAGAGTTGGGCTAAGATTAGGATGAACAGGCAGTAATGGTTAATAGTGTCACATGGTACAAAAGAGTAGGAATGAGGAGTAATGTAGGAAAAGCACTAGACTTGAGAAAGTGTAAACAAAGAAAGCATCTGGGTAAAAGAAGTGGTGTCTTGAGACCCAATGTATAGTACAGAGCAGGTGCTCAAAAATTTGAATAAATGAAGACTATCTGGGACAATAAACCAGGTTACAACAAATATATACTAGAGAGAAATATGAGTAGCAGAGCCAGGACTAGGGTGAGGCAAGCAAGGCACCTAGGACACAAAATTTATGAAAGCTAAGTGACACAAGTGCCATCCCCATGCTTGTAGGACTCCAAGATAAGTGCCTCCTTAAATGCTTGTGCCCTAGGCATCTCACTTGCCCTACCCTAGTCTCATTCAGCCTTATGAGTAGCAAGAACAGAAGAAATTAATGAACCTGGGTAGTGAAGGAAACTCAAGGAGATAAGTCATGAGAGGTTTAAAGAAAGAGAAGGTTAAGCCTATTCAGAAGCTAAGATGGAGCCAATGGAAAGCGAGAGACGGTAAAAACATGTGAAAGAGGATATAATAATGGAATAAAGAAAAAAAGAGGATGGGATTAAAATAAATCTCACTGAAATTTAAAAATAAAAAATATACATTGCAAATAATTGGGAAACACATGAAATAGTTAAGTAATGTTAAAACACTACTTAATGCCATTTTTTTAAAAAATAGCCAATAGATCCCTACTTCATAACATATTCTGAAATAAAATTTAGTATGAATAAAATTTAAATGTTTAAAAATGAGACAGAGAAACTGAGAGAGAAGGCAGGGGAAAGAACCCCCAGAATGGTTGAATGAGGAGTTTGACAAATATTATCCCCAACAATAAAAATGGACAAAATTATCAAAACCAACCATTTAAGGATCTGGATATTAACCAAAGACATACAACAAATTGAGAAGTGTTTATTCAAGAAAAATCCACTGAATCTCAGTAACAACAGTGGAAATGTATGGTGGTTTAGCCTAGGGCTCCCACCATCCTACACCTACCCCCAGTTTCTTGATGTGGAAGTCCTAATAGGGCAGGGCAAGCTGTAATGACTGGCAACCCCACTACCAGAGAGAGCTAAATTTATTTGGAGCAGAGCGAGAAGAATTCCACGCCCACAGGCATTTTTAACGACAACAGTGATTTAAGGGGCAAAAAATCAGGAAAGGCCAATATCACAGCTAGTCTGGTTTGTAATACCAGTTAGGGCAAGCAACAGATCAAGAGACCAACCAGAAATATAACAGGAAGAATCAGGGAATGAGACAACCAAAGTGCGTCTTGTAAGAATCTACATTTTCCTGCTGTGTGTATGCTCAAGACTGTAAACATACAGGAGAGAAATGAGTGGGTCCTAGAGAGCTATTCATCCCTGGATGAATGTGAGCCTTGCAAATACAGAAAGCAAAATCCAGGGCAGACTTGTAAACTGCCTCAATTTTGAATGCATTTCCCAAGTCTCACCAGGACCACTGACAAAGGGTGGGGGCCTCATCGTTTCAAGGAGTTTAAACACAACTTCTGACTAATCATAAGCTGACCACTAAGATATGCTGACTCAAGGGCAACTATCAGAAAGTCATGCTTAAAAATAAAAACAAGAAAAAAAGAACTGAGCAGAGACATGAGCAGCTAGCTACACACCATGAGAGAAACAGACTCCACAGAATTAGCCCATGCAAGCCGCTAAACAAACAGAGGAACCACCTCCAACTCTGGAGGAAAAGGAATCAGAATGCAGAATATATTATCAACAACATCCAGATTTCAACAAAAATTATAAGATATGCAAAAAAAAAAAACCCAGAAAAGTCTGACCCATACAATGGGGCGGGGATAGTTTCAATAAAAATTATCTCTAAGTGAGCCTAGATTTTAGATTCAGGCAACAAAGACTTCAAAGCAGCTATTATAAATATGTTCAAAGAACTAAAAGAAACCATCTTTAAAGGAAACTATGATGACAATGATTCATCAAATAAAAAATATCAGTAAGAGATTGAAATTATTTTAAAAGAACCAAATGGAAATTCCAAGTTGAAAGACAGAACAACTGAAATGAAAATTTCACTGGAGGAACTCAAGAGCAGATCTGAGCTAACAGAAGAAAGAATCAATAAACATGGAAAAACAGATCAATCAAGATTATCCAATCTGAAGAAAAATCAAAAATTGCAAAAAAAATTTTAACCAAAATTTACAATTTGTAATAAAGAGTCTGGCTTCATTTTTTGATGTTTGACCACTAATTTACCTTAAGCCTCACCTCCCCCTTCCCCTTTGACCCAACCTGGACAGGTTGATAAGAAAGTCCATTGCATCCCCACCTTTTTTGGCACGAGAGGGAAATTCACATTTCACAAATCCCCAGCCTGCACATGGGACCTTCGCATCTTCAGTCCCCTAACCATTATAAAGGCCAAACTCACTCCTTCCCTCTGGCTCAAGCCAGGCCAGAGATGCTTATACCCACCCTTCTCTCCCCAGGAGTCTCCTAGGTGAGTAATAAATTTTCTCTCAGATTCTCTTGATGTACAGAGGGCAATCAGTATAGACATCCTACTAATTGGGAAGGGGTCCATTCCACCTCCACAGGATGATCACAGAAACAGGAATGAAAAAGGGGACAGGTCTACTAACTTTATAGAAATGAAAATGATTATAAGGGAATCAGTGAACAACTTTATGCCAACTAGACAACTTAGATGAAATGGATAAATTCCTAGAAGAACACAAATTACTGAAGCTGACTTAAGAAGAAATAGAAAATTTAAATAGACATATAAAAAATAAAGAAATTAAACTGGTAATTTTAAATCTTCCAATAAAAAAAGCCCAGGTAGCTTCACTGGTGAATTCTACCAAACAGAAAGAAAAAATAACACCAATCCTTTTCAAACTCTTCTAAAAAAGTAGGAGAAATACTCCCTAATTAATTCTATGGGGATAGTATTCCCCCTGATACTAAAGGCAGACGTCACATACACACACACAAAAAAAATAACATTTAAATAGCTTCAATTTTTAAATTTCTTTTTAGATCAGTTTTGTTAATTTGCATTTTTTAAGCATTTGTCAATATCACCTAAAGGTTCCCCTTTTTTTTGGGGGGAGGGCGTGGTTCTTCAAAATATCCTCATGGTTTTCTTAATATCTATAGCAATGCTGTCCTTTCTGAAATGATGGGAATTTTCAATATCTGTGCTGCCCAATAAGGTAGCCACTAGCCACATTTGTCTTTCAAACATTTTAAAGAGTGGCTAGTGCAACTGAAAAACTGTCAAGTCTGAAATATCTGTATTTCATCTTTATTTTTGTAGGATATTATCGCAGGTTTTAAAATTCTAGATTGACAGTTATTCTCTAATGTGAAGATATCATTCCATCGTCTTCTGGCTTCCATTGTGTCTGCTGAGAAGTTAGCCATTAGTCTACTTGTTGGTTCTTTGAAAGTATACTTTATTCCCTCTCCCCATCTCTAGACAGCTTTTGAAATTTTTTTCTTTGTCTTTGGTTATCTACAGGTTTATACAATATACCAAGGTATGGATTTCTTTTTATTCTGCATAGTCTTAATAAGGTTTTGAGAATCTATTGCTTGATAAGTTTCAACAGTTATGGAAAGCTTTCAGCAAATTTCCTTCAGTATCACTTCTGCCCCATTCTTTCTCAACCCCTTGTCTGGGACTCCAATTACACACTTTTGACCTTCTCAAAGTCTTAATGTCTCCCTCAATTGCTTCAGTAACTCTCCACTTCATTAATTCTCTCTTCAGCTATATCTAATCTTCTGTTGAACCCATCAAGTTCCTAATTTCAGTTATTATGTTTTCAAGTCTAGATTTTCCATATCATTCTTTCAAAAGTATTCAGTTCTCTGTGGAAAATGGTGAATCTTTTCTCTTTGCACAAGGTAAGAATAGCTATACTAAAGTTGGCTCCTAAAAACTCCAATATCAGAGGTCCCTATTGATCTAATATTACCTTCTGTTTCTTCCGTTTGATTTTGTTTGTGTTGTTTGATCATGTGCCTGATTTTCTTTTTTATTATTATGGGCTGGACATTATACTTTCAAAATGTTTCTGGTAATAATTTAAGGTCTAGTATAATGTTATCATCTTTCAAACAGGATTTACATTTGCTTCTGCCAAGCACCTAAGACAAATAAAACAAATTACCTTAATCTTTTTTCAGGGTTTAAATGTATTCAAAGTAGAGTTACAACTCCTTTAAAGGCCTATATAGATGCAGTCACCCTTACTTGTAGGTGTATCTACCAATCCCAAATAAGACTATTTCACTAAGGCCACACACTCCCAACCTGGGCAGGGCCTAAATTCTAATCCTTTTCTCTCTGGCCCTAAGAGATTATCAAATTCACCACTCAGTTTTTCAGCTTCTAAGTCTTTCAGCTGATCCCTCCAAAAATTAGTAAACATCTGTAGGAGACAAACAACACAAAACACTAGCCTTATCTCCCTAAGCCTTTATTCTCTCCTAGATATTCATTCTTATTACCTCTCAAATACCTTCAATTCTTTTTTTTTTTTCCTTTGCTGGGGGAGAGAGGGTGGTAGTGAGCTTTTCTAGTTGTTCTCAGAAGGAAGATTGGTTTCCAATTATTTTCTATGCTATAGCTGGAAGAGGAAGTGTCAACCTAACCCTTAACTCTCTCATTTACAGTCAATGCCTTCAATTCCCAACTCTCCCCTATACGGACTCACTCTTCTTTCTGACAAAAGCTCTCTATGATTTCATCTATCCTCTCCTCTCATCCTGTATGAGAGGAAGAAACGTCCCTACATGTTGACAACCTCCTCAAGGTGTGTTCTTCATCCAATTTTTTTTTTTTTTTTCTGGTATGTGGGCCTCTCACTGTTGTGGCCTCTCCCATTGCGGAGCACAGGCTCTGGACGCGCAGGCTCAGCGGCCATGGCTCACGGGCCCAGCCGCTCCGTGGCATGTGGGATCCTCCTGGACCGGGGCACGAACCCATGTCCCCTGCATTGGCAGGCGGACTCTCAACCACTGTGCCACCAGGGAAGCCCTCTCCATCCAATTTTTATCTATCTACTCTAGAACTTTGTCATACTCATTATTCTCTCCACAGTAGCCTCCCTAACAGAATATATCCAAATCAAGGGCCTGGCCCTGCTCTTATTCTGCACGCTTCAAGCTACCAGATACCATTCTATTTCTCTCATTCCCGTCTCTGCCAAAGTTTGAAAATGTGGTCTAGACTCACAAGCTCTATTTCCCCATGACATACTCTTTAATCCCCCTGGGAATATGATGTTTGCCCTCATCTCTACAATGAAATAAAGCTTTCAGTATTCCCAGGGAGGAAAATCCTCATCACCAGGACAATGGTATAGTCTCAGTTATTTTCTTCTAGGCCACCCCAGAACAGGATGCCACTCATCAGCCCCTTGGACTACACATTCTTCTCCAGTGACATCCAGGACACAGCAGTCACCTGGTTCTTCTAACTCTCTCTGCAATTCTCAAATTTCCTTGATGACTCCTCTTCTTTCACTTACCTCTTCAGTTCCTACCATTTGCAATGTTCTATTATTAAGACTCATTTCACTTCTCTGTTAAAGAGTTTTAAATCTACATCTCCAACCCTTCTCTCTGAAGTTCTCCTTTAACTTTCCAACTTCCTGTTGAATAATATTGGCAAGCACTTTGAATGCAACATGTTTCTAATTCAAGTTATTATTGACCTCAAACCAGATTTTCTGCCTGCATACTGCATCCAGATTAATGACATCATTATCATCGGTAGGCAGCAAACAGCAGTCATCTAAATTCTTTCTCTCCATTAATAATACTCTATTACCGTATTTTGTCTATTCTGTCTTCAAAATGTATCCTAAACAGATTCCTTCCTTTCCAACTTGATTAGCACTGTCTGAATTCAGATTGTTGCAATAGCGTAGCCTAAAGATGACAAGATTCTTAACAGGTCTCTCAACGACTCATCTCTTTTCCTCAATCCATGTTTCACCTAAAACACAGAAGATAGTTTATGAACAGCATTTCCAAAACCCTTAAGGGTTCCTCCATGCAACTCTGTAATCTAATCCAACGTAATGGTTAATTTTTTATTTTTCTTTCTTTTTTTTTTTTTTTTTTTTTTGCGGTACGCGGGCCTCTCACTGCTGTGGCCTCTCCCATTGCAGAGCACAGGCTCCGGACGCACAGGCCCAGCGGCCATGACCCACGGGCCCAGCTGCTCCGCGGCATGTGGGATCCTCCTGGACCAGGGCACAAACCCGTGTCCCCTGCATCGGCAGGTGGACTCTCAACCACTGCACCACCAGGGAAGCCCTGTAATGGTTAATTTTATGTGTTAAACTTCATTGGATCACAGGGTGCCGATATTTGGCTAAACATTATTTCAGTCTACCTGTGAAAATGTTTCTGGATGAAATTAGCACTTGAATAGGCGGACTCAGTAAAGCAGTTCACCCTCCCTAACGCGGGTGGGCATCATACAGTATGTTGAGAGTCTGAGTAAAACAAAAAGGCAGACAAAGGAAGAATTTGGCCCTTCCAGTCTGATTACTTGAGCTGGGACACTGAACTTCTGCCCTCGGCACTCCTGGTTCTCAGACCTTCAGACCTTGACTGGAATGTACATCATCAGCCCCCTGGTTCGCAGTCCTTCAGACTCACTGAATTACACCACCTGCTTTCCTAGGTCTCTAGCTTGCAGAGAGCAGACCGTGGGCCTTCTTAGCCTCCATGACTGCATGAGCCAGTCCTCATGATAAATACCTTTCCATATCCATGTCCTAGTGGTTTTGTTTCTCTAAAACCCTGACTAATACACCTACCTTCCAGGTCTCATCTCTTACTAAAGATTTTTTCAATATCATACCATGTGAATTCCTGATGAAAATGGTAAGTCAGAAGAGCCCATGCTTGGCAGTGAAGCTGGAAAAATGACTTAAAACCAAACTGGAGGGGATCAATCAAGATGGTGGAGTAGGAAGATGTGGAACTCACCTCCCCCCACAAACACATCAAAAATACATCTACATGAGGAACAATTCTCACTGAAAACTAACTGGAAACTGGCAGAAAGACTCCTGTACAACCAAGGCTGTAAGAAAGATCCACATGGAATCCAGCAGGAAGGGAAGAGAAGCAATCAGGTCAGAACTTGCGCCACTGGGAGGGGATTTAGAGGAAAAGGAAGAATACACAGGCAGAGATCCACCCTGGGAAGCAAGTGTTTTGGGCCCAACCCAGGGAAGACAAGCTCCCTTGGCTAGATGGAGGGCTAGTAGGAGTAACAGGAGAGCTGTGGGAAGCCTGGATTCCACTCATGAGGAGGGTGCAAGTGCTGGCTTGCTTCCTAAGCAGGGCGGAGAGAGCAGAACAAGGACTGCTCCAGTGGCTGCCCAGTTTCCCACAACTGCACTGGCACGTTTCCTAGCCTGAGCTGAGTGTACACCAGAGCCACACTTACTTCACCTCACAGCTCCACACTGGAGCAAGGGCTACCACAAGTGGGAAGAGAACTTGGCTGTGGGACACAAAGGCAACTGGGACCCAGGGTGGTGTCTCAGCATGGCAGAGGCGGCCGTTGCTGGCACTTACACAGGCAGCACGTGGGGGCAGTTCCAATCTGTGACAGCAGCCATCTCACCATGGCCTGCACCCCATCATGAGCTGAGAGCCCACACAGGCCCCTCTTGCTCTAGCACTGGCCCCCTCTGGGGCAAGGGTGCCAGTGCTGAAAGAGGGGAGAACACACACTTAAACGGAACAGAGCCAGCTCAGACCAGAACCTCAGGGCTTCTGCTCCATCATCTTGAGATCCAACCCCACCCCCCAATAAGGCAGTAATGGTCACTGAGCAGAGGGGAAGTCCTGCCTCACAGCTGGCTCCGCCCCAGCCTTTCCATCTCCAGCCCCACCTCCTACCAAGGTGACAGCTGCCAGCACACCTCAAAGAAAGATGGTGACTCCTGTTCACAACAAATCCAGTTCTCCCACTAAAGGCACTGGGCACACACATGCTGTACAGGGACACTCTCACATAAGGACACCCCTTTAAGACAGCAATAGGTAACGAGTTCACTTAAATTCACAGAGACAGAGAAAGTTAAGCAAAATGAAAAGACAGAGGAACTGGTCTCAATTGAAAGAGCAAGAGAAAATCCCTAGGAAAAAAAATAATTAAACAGAAATATACAATTTACCAGATAAAGAATTCAAAGCATCAGTAATAAGGATGCTAGCTGAATTAGGGAAAAGAATAGACAAACAGTGAGACTTTTAACAAGGAGCTAGAAAATATAAAAAAGAACCAGTGAGAACTGAAGAATACAACAACTGAAAGGTAAAACACACTACAAGGAATGAGTAGCAGACTAAGTGAAACAGAAGAATGTAGAAGTGATCTGGAAGATAGAATAACGGAAATCACTCAATAAGAACAGCAAAAAGAAAAACAACTTTTAAAAATGAGAACAGGGGCTTCCCTGGTGGCGCAGTGGTTGAGAGTCTGCCTGCCGATGCAGGGGACACGGGTTCATGCCCCGGTCCGGGAGGCTCCCACATGCCGCAGAGCGGCTGGGCCCGTGAGCCATGGCCGCTGAGCCTGCGCGTCCGGAGCCTGTGCTCCGCAACGGGAGAGGCCACAACAGTGAGAGGCCTGCGTACTGCAAAAAAAAAAATGAGAACAATTTAAGAGCTCTCTGAGATAACATCAAGCACACCAACATTCACATTATAGAAGTCCCAGAAGGAGAAATGAGAGAAGAGGGTCAAAAATGTATTTGATGAAATTACAGCTGAAAAACTCCCAAACCTTAAGAAGATATAGTAGGCACAAAAGGACCCAAATAAGATGAACCTAAACAGACTCACACTGAGATGTATCACAATTAAAATAGCAAAAGTTAAGAAAAAGAGAGAATCCTAAAGGCAGCAAGTGAAAAAGAGTCATGTACAAGGGAACCCCCACAGGGCTATCAGATGATTTTTCTGCAGAAACTCTGCAGGGCAAAAGGGAGTGGCTGAAAGGGAAAAACCTTCAACCTAGGACACTCTACCCAGCAACATTATCATTTAAAATTGAAGGAGAGGTAAAGAACTTCTCAGAAAAGCAAAAACCAAAAGAGTTCATTAATACTAAACCTACGCTAAAATAAATGTTAAAAGGGCTTTTCTAAGTAAAAAGAAAAGGCTATAACAAGAACTAAGAATCTGTAGGAAAGGAAAAATCCCACTAGGAAAGGCAAATTAATGGTAAGGACTGAGATCAACCACTTAAATAAAGTAGTACAAAGATTACAAAAAATTTTAAAAGCAACTGTAACTATAACAAACAGCTAATGGATAAACATGAAAATATAAAATATGGCATCAAAACCACAAAATATGGGGGAGGAGTAAAAATGGTAGACCTTTTAGAATGTGTTTGAACGTATATGACTATCAGTTTAAAACAAGTAAGTATAGTTATAGGTCAACATATATGAACCCCATGGTAACCACATCAAAAAGCCTACAACAGATACACAAAAACTAGAAAGAAAGGAACACAAACATACTACTAAAGAAAATCAAATCACAAGAGAAGAAACAAAAAGAAGAAGAAAGGAACAGAGAAATACAATCAGAAAACAAGTAATAAAATTGCAATAAGTACATACCAATCAATAATTACTTTGAATGTCAATAAACTAAATGCTCCCATCAAAAGATATAGGGTGGCTAATTGGGTAAAAGAAAACAAGACCCATCTATATGCTGCTTACTGGAGACTCACATCAGAGTTAAAAACACACAAAGACTGAAAGAGAGGTGATAGAAAAGGATTTCATGCAAATGGAAACAAGAAGAAAGCAAGGGGAGCAATACTCATATCAGACAAAACAGACTTTAAAACAAAGTCTTATAACAAAAGACAAAGAAAGGCATTATATAATGATAAAGGGATCAATAAGAGAAGAGAATATTATATATACTTGTTAACATACCTGCACCCAATACAGGAGCACCTAAATATATAAAGCAAATATTAACCCACACAAAGGGAGAAACTGACAATAATACCATAATAGTAGAGGACTTTAACTCCCCACCAACATCAATGGACAGATCATCCAGACAGAAAATCAATAAGGCAACTGTAGTTTTAAACAGCATAATAAACCAGTTGGAATAATAGATATCTACAGGACATTCCATTCAAAACCAGCAGAATACACATTCTTTTCAAGAAAACATGAAACATTCTCCAGCATAGATCATATGCTAACACCACAAAACACGTCTCAACAAATTTAAGAGGATGGAAATTATATCAAGCATTTTTTCTGACCACAACAGTATGAAACTAGAACTCAATTATAGAGAGGAAAATGGAAAAAGCACAAACACATGGAGACTAAACAACATGCTACTAAAAAAAAACCAGCTCAATGAAGAAATCAAAGAGGAAATCAAAAAATACCTTGAGAAAAATAAAAATGGAAACACAACTTTCCAAAATCTATAGGATGCAGCAAAAGCAGTTCTAAGAGGGAAGTTTATAGCAATACAAGGCTTCCTCAAAAAACAAGAATAATCTCAAGTAAACAACCTAACCTACCATCTAAAGGAATTAGAAAAAGAAGAACAAACAAAACCAAAGTCAGCAGAAGGAAGGAAACAATAAAGATCAGAGAGGAAATAAATAAAATAGAGACCAAAATAACAACACAAAAGATCAATGAAACCAAGAGCTGGTTTTCTGAAAACATAAGCAAAATTGATAAACCTTTAGCCAGGCTAATCAAGAAGAGAGAACCCAAATAAAATAAGAAACGAAAGCGGAGAAATAACAACCAATACCATAGAGATACAAAAAATCATACGAGAATTCTACAGTTATGTGCCAACAAACTGGACAAACAAGAAAAAATGGACAAATTTCTATGAACATACAACGTGCCGAGACTGAATCAGGAAGAAACAATCTGAACAGACTGATCACTAGTAGTGAAACTGAATTTGTAATTAAAAAAAAAAAAAAGCTCCCAATAAACGTAAGTCCAGGACCAGATGGCTTCACGGGGTAATACTACCAAACATATAAAGAAGAGGAAATACCTATCCGTGTCAAACTATTCCGAAAAACTGAAGAGGACAGAACACTCCCAAATTCATTCTACAAGGCCATCATTATCCTGATACCAAAACCAGACAAAATACAATACAAAAAGAAGAACACTGCAGGCCAGTATCTTTGATGAATATAGATGTAAAAATCCTCATCAAAATATTAGCAACCTAATTCCAACAATATATAAAAAGGATCATACTCCCTGATCAAGTGGAATATATTCCAGGCACGCAAGCAAGGATGGTTCAACATTCACAAATCAATCAATGTGATATACCACATTAACAAAAGGAAGGGGGAAAAATCACATGATCATCTCAATAGACACAGAAAGAGCATTTGACAAAATTCAACATCCATCAATGATAGAAACTCTCACCAAAGTGAGTATAGAGAGAGCATATCTCAATATAATAGAAGCCATTTACAACAAACACACAGCCAACATCATATGCAATGGTGAAAAGCTAAAAGCCTTCCCACAAAATTTAGGAACAAGACAAGGATGCCCACTCTCACCACTTCTATTCAACATAGTACTGGAAGTCCTAGCCAGAGCAATCAACAGAAATAAAAGGCATTCAAATTAGAAGCAAAGAAGTAACACTGTCACTATTTTCAGATGACATGATAACGCCATAGAAAACCCAAAAATCTCCACCAAAAAGCTACTGGAACTAATAAATGAATTCAGTCAAGTTGCAGGATACAAGCTTAATATACAGAAATCTGTTGCTTTTCTATACACTAATAATAAACTATCAGAAAGAGAAAGCAGGAAAAAAAAAAAACCCGTTTAAAATTGCATCAAAAAGAATAAAATACCTAGGAATAAACATACCAAACAAGGCAAAAGATCTGTACTCTGAAAACTATAAGACGCTGATGAAAGATACCAAAGATGACACAAACAAATGGAAGGATATGCCGCATTCTTGGATTGGAAGAATATTGTTAAAATGACCATAGTACCCAGGCAATCGACAGATTCAATGCAATCCCTATCAAATTACCAATGGCATTTTACACAGAACTAGAACAAATAATTTTAAAATTTGTATGGAAAGAACAAAGTCCCCAAACTGGCCAAAACAATCTTGAGAAAGAAGAACAGAGCTGGAGGAATCTCACTCCCTGACTTTAGACTATATTACAAAGGTACAGTAATCAAAACAGGATGGTACTGGAACAAACACAGACACATGATCAATGGAACCAAAAAGCAACCCCAGAAATAAACCCACATACTTACGGCCAATAAATCTATAACAAAGGAGGCAAGAATATATACAATGGAGAAAAAAGTCTCTTCAATAAGTAGTGCTGGGAAAACTGGACAGCTACATGTAAAAGAATAAAATTAGAATAGCTTCTAACAGCAAATACAAAACTAAACTCAAAATGGATTAATGTAAGACCTGAATGTAAGACCAGATACCAGAAAACTCCTAGAAGAAAACATAGGCAGAACACTCTTTGACAAAAATTGTAGCAATATTTTTTTGGGTCTGTCCCCTAAGACAAAGGAAATAAAAGCAAAAAGAAACAAATGGGACTTAATTAAACTTAAAAGCTGTTTCACAACAAAGGAAATCATCAACAAAACAAAAAGCCAACCTACTGAATGGGAGAAAATATTTGCAAATGATATGATTGATAAGAGGTTAATATCCAAAATATACAAACAATTCATACAACTCAACATGAAAAAAGCAAACAACCCAATTTAAAAATGGGCATAAGGGCTTCCCTGGTGGTGCAGTGGTTGAGAGTCCACCTGCCGATGCAGGGGACACAGGTTCGTGCCCCGGTCCGGGAAAATCCCACATGCCGCGGAGCGGCTAGGCCCGTAAGCCATGGCCGCTGAGCCTGCGCGTCCGGAGCCTGTGCTCCGCAACGGGAGAGGCCACAACAGTGAGAGGCCTGTGTACCGCAAAAAATAAATAAATAAATAAAATAAAAATAAAATGGGCATAAGACCTGAATAGACATTTTTACAAAGAGGACATGCAGATGGCCAACAGGTACATGAAAAGATGTTCAACATCGCTAATCAGCAGGGAAATGTAAATCAAAACCACAGTGAGATACTACTTCACCCCTGTCAGAATGGCAATCATCAAAAAGAAGACAAAGAACAAATGTTGGCAAGGGTGTGGAAAAAAGGGAACCCTCATACACTGCTGGGAATGTAAACTGGTGCAGCCACTGTGGAAAACAGTAGGGAGGTTTCTCAAAAAACTAAAAATAGCATTATCATATGATCAAGGAATTCCATTCCTGGGTATATATTCTAAAAAAATGAAAACACTAATTTGAAAAGATACATGCACCCCAATGTTCATAGCAGAATTATTTGCAATAGCCAAGACATGGTAGCAACCTAAGTGTCCCTCAGCTGATGAACAGATAAAGAAGATGTGGTGTATACATACAGTGGAATACTACTCAGTCATAAAAAAGAATGAAATTCTGACATTTGCAACATTGCAGATGGACCTACATAGTGAAATGAGTCAGAGAAAGACAAATACTGTATGATGTCGTTTACATGTGGAATCCAAAAAATAACACAAACAAATGTATATAACAAAACAGAGACAGACTCACAAACATAGAGAACAAACTAGGGGTTACCATGGGAGAAGGAAGGGGGGCAGGGCAAGATAGAGGTATGGGATTAAGAGACACAAACTGCTATGTATAAGATAAATAAGCAACAAGGATATATTACACAGCACAGGGAAATATAGCCACTATTTTGTAATAGCTTTAAATGGAATATAATCTATAAAATATTGAATCACTATGCTATACACCTACAACTAATACTGTAAATCAACTATACTTCAATTTTTTTTAATTTTACTAATAAAAATTAAATAAATAAGAAACAAATTAGGTTAACAACTATAAATTCTGGGGAAAAACACTACCTGGAGATTCTGAAGAGTAAACAAAAGACGCTATTAGGAGGAGTAGAAGTTTAGGGACGTGACTGGCACTGAAGTGAGTTTCATGTGTTTGTTTTTTGGGGGGTGGGGGTTGGAACAGGGGCAGTTTCGCCTGACAGGCAGGCTGCAGTCACAGGAGTGGTGCAGTACAGGCAGCTAAAACTTCAAGAGAAATCCCACAGGCTGCCTGGCCAGAAGAAAGGGAAAGAAGCCTGGGCAACCACAGCTGGCTGCCAGTGAGAATCTAGAAGAGAGAGCTGAAGAAGGGACTCCCTTAATTCTTATAAACATTGTACAAGTCTCAGGCTGACCCTCCAACTGTGTAAGTGTGTAGGACAGACTCAACGCAGCATTATATAGGCTTAAACAAGTGAACTGAGACTTGAAGCTACAGAATACAAGACTTACAGTCTGAACCTAATGAGGTCTGAGACTAAAGGCCAATGAAATCAAAAACATCAACGTTCTTCCGCGGAATTTAAAAGAATTCAGAATTACAAAAGATGCTATTAACTACATCCAAGACACAATCAAAAATTATTTCAAATACAAGAAACCCAGAAAATGTGACCCATTCCGAAGTGAAAAAGATTAACATTTGCCAATTTCAAAATGACTCAGGAGTTAGAAACATCAGACAAGGACTTTAAACCAGCCATGAATACCATGCTCTTTGAGGTAAAGGAAAAGACATGTGAATGAATGAAATGATAAGAAATCTCAACAGAGAAATAAAATTTTACTTTAAAAATGGAAATTTTAAAACTGAAAAATACAATATCTGAAACTAAAAATTCAGTGGATGAGCAAAATAGAGATAAAGGGTAAAAAGTCAATGAGCTTAAATTTATCAATACGTATTATACAATCTGAAAAACAGAAGAAAGACTCAACAAAGAGATGAACAGAACCTTATGGTCTTAAGGGACAATATCAAAAGACCAAACATAGGTTCTTGGAGTCCCAAAAGATAAAGAGAGAATGAATCCAAAAAAGTAGAGTAAATATTGACAAAAACATCCCAGATTTGGTGTAAAAGATATAAATATATAGATTCAAGAAGCTCAATGAACCCCAAAAAGGAAAAATTCAAAGAAAACTACATATAGATTCATCATAACCAAACTGCTAGAAACCAAAGATACAGACAAAATTTAAAGCAGCCAAAGGAAAATGGTGCACTACACAGAAGGGAATATATTCAAATGGCAGCAGATTTCTTATCTTTTTTTGTTTTGGCTGCACCGCCCTGTTTGTGGGATCCTAGCTCCCAGACCAGGGATTGAACCCGGGCCCTCAGCAGTGAGAAGGCAGAGTCCCAACCACTGGACCACCAGAGAATTCCCTCTTATTTCTTATCATCTTCTTTCAAGGCATCCAGAAGACAGCGGAACACTGTCAGCACTCCTAAAACATCTTATCATCTTCTTTCATGAAAGCCAGAGGACAGCAGGACAACTTCTTTAAAGGGCTGAAAGGAAAAACTATCAACCTGAATTCTATATCCAGCAAAAATATCTTTCAGGAATGAAGGCAAAATAAAGACCTTTTTCAGGTAAAGGGGAACCAAGAAAATCCATCACCAGCAAAACAAGAAACTACAAGCACTACAAGAAACACCAAAGGAAGTTCTTCAGGCTAAAGGGAAATGATACCAGAACAAAAACTAGATCCTCAGAAAAAATGTTAAATATTGGAAATATTTAATGTACATAAATTAAACCTCAATAAAGTAGTAAAACAAGTTAAGGAAAATTATTTCTAACCTAGAATTCTATATGCAGTCAAACTAAAAATCAAGCATGGGGGGTAGAATAAAAGACATTTTCAGAAGTACAGATCTAAAAAAAGTTCACATATTTTTTCTTATGAGGCTACAAAAAGATGTGCTCCACCAAAATGACAAAGTAAACTAAGAAAAAGCATGATATGGGATACAATGAGGAAGAAACACAGCACAAAAAAGTACAAAGGTAATTTCCAAGATGACAGAGAAAGGAGACTCCAGGATCACAACTGCACCAGGCATAGAGGGCAACTGCTAGACTGGAGGACGACACTCTAGATTAGAGCAGTCTCGAGAGATAATATCACCAAGATCCCTGCTACCAAAGTCATTATTGTCTTTTTAACCCAAAGCAGAAAGTGTGGGTGACTCCAGTCTGCTTCCTGTTCTTGGCTCAACTTGACCATAACCTGATGAAGTCCCCACTCACCCCTGCAGATTTAGCTGAGGCCACTCATTTCACCACAGAGAAGTGTTCTACTTTGCCCAACTCATGAGTTTGTGAATTAATTATAGGACAGATGATGCATAGTATGCTTCCTTTTATGAAAAAGAAGAAAAAACAAGAATTACACACAAACATATGCTCATTTGTGCAAAAAGACACACAAAATAGTAAATTAGAACTAGTGACACTATATAACTACAGGGGGTAGGTGGGAACAGGGTGAAAAGGAGAAAAGTGAAAACTTGGTAAAAGAAATGGATATGGAGTAACATTTCACTGCATATGCCTTTTTGTATGTTTTGACTTTTGAAATCATACTCATGTTTCACATACTCAAAAAAAAGCGACATAAAATAAAATAAAAATGGGGGAAATAGCCTGAAATGCAGTGCAAATAAAAACAAGTGATCCTAACTATGTTTAAAATGAAAAATACAACATACTAAAGGGATGGAGGGAAAAAAACTAACCAAAGTAACTTTTGAGCACATTATTTAACTCAACCCTAAGGCTAAAGACAAAAAAGAAGTGTAAATAAGAATTAAATTCTAATTAATAGATTAGTTTTTCACAGAGGTATAAGTTAGCAACTCTAAAACTACTTTCTGTGTATTCTAGAATTAAACAAATAAGTAAATATTTGTTTACTTATTGGTACTATTGTGGATAACAGGAGTCAGATGTATCAATGTTGGAGAAAGAAATATAGGAAGTAGAAAAGCTAGAACAAACCCTGTAGTATAGATATGAAATTCGATCTATCACTAAAACTAAATGGTTTATAATACAGAAATATAGATGTGCCTGTATGCATACACACACACAAATGCATACAACTATGTATGTATATATTCGTATATTACCTAGCTGCCTTCTAAGAGGGCCTAGAATCAGTGATATCCCAGTAGCAATGAGCATATCAAGGGCCCAGGTCTCAGTGTTTAAATACCATTCACAGTTAGAAGGAACCAAGGCTCCTTAGAAAAACGGCCAATTCTGAGACTGCAGAAGGGAAAGTACGATGTGACCCTAGAAAAGGAGTTGGCAAACTACAGCCCATAACCAAATCCAATCAGCCACCTGTCTTTGTAAATAAAGTTTTATTGGAACACAGCCATGCTCATTCATGTATAAATTGTCTATGGCTGCTTTCCTGCTGTAAGGGTGGAGTTAAGTAGTTTCAACAATACAGCCCACTAAGCCAAAAATATTTACTATCTGGCCACTTACAGAAAAAGTTTACCAAGCCCTGGCCTAGAATATCTTTTTGTTCCAGAAAGTAAGGAAACACTCACAAAATGATGGGGACATGTCAAAAGTTCACAGGTGCCCATTAAAAAGTCTCCTACTCAACATCACTAATCATTAGAGAAATGCAAATCAAAACTACAATGAGGTATCACCTCACACCAGTCAGAATGGCCATCATCAAAAAATCTACAAACAATAAATGCTGGAGAGGGTGTGGAGAAAAGGGAACACTCTTGCACTGCTGGTGGGAATGTGAATTGGTACAGCCACTATGGAGAACAGTATGGAGGTTCCTTAAAAAACTACAAATAGAACTACCATATGACCCAGCAATCCCACTACTGGGCATATACCCTGAGAAAACCATAATTCAAGAAGAGTCATGTACCACAATGTTCATTGCAGCTCTATTTACAATAGCCAGGACACGGAAGCAACCTAAGTGTCCACTGACAGATGAATAGATAAAGAAGATGTGGCACATATATACAATGGAATATTACTCAGGCATAAAAGGAAACGAAATTGAGTTATTTGTAGTGAGGTGGATGGACCTAGAGTCTGTCATACAGACTGAAGTAAGTCAAAAAGAGAAAAACAAATACCTCATGCTAACACATATATATGGAATCTAAAAAATATATATATATATATATATATGGTTCTGAAAAAACTAGGGGCAGGACAGGAATAAAGACACGGACATAGAGAATGGACTTGAGGATGCGGGGAGGGGAAAGGGTAAGCTGGGACGAAGTGAGAGAGTGGCATGGACATATATACACTACCAAATGTAAAATAGCTAGCTAGTGGGAAGCAGCCACACAGCACAGGGAGATCAGCTCGGTGCTCTGTGACCACCTAGAGGGGTGGGATAGGGAGGGTGGGAGGGAGATGTAAGAGGGAGGAGATATGGGGATATATGTATATGTATAGCTGATTCACTTTGTTATAAAGCAGAAACTAACACACCACTGTAAAGCAATTATACTCCAATAAAGATGTTAAAAAAAATAGTCTCCTACTGGCCAAAATTATGACAATTTAAGTATCAAAACTTTTAAATGACAACATTATCTATAACCCATTAAATAAAATAATAATCAATGAGTTCATACTGATAAAGACAAATAAATAAATAAATAAAAATGGGGGAAACTCTCCTTACATCAGAATCCCAAATAATAAATGTAGAAAAAAATAATGGCATTGGAAAATTACCATTGGTAATAATCATCATCATAATTAATTCATATTCATCAATGGATGTTAAAAACTAGTGGGTGGGGCTTCCCTGGTGGCGCAGTGGTTGAGAGTCCGCCTGCCGATGCAGGGGACACAGTTTCGTGCCCCGGTCCGGGAAGATCCCACATGCCCCGGAGCGGCTAGGCCCGTGAGCCATGGCCGCTGAGCCTGCGCGTCCAGAGCCTGTGCTCCGCAACAGGAGAGACCACAACAGTGAGAGGCCCGCGTACCACAAAAAAAAAAACAAAAAAAAAAAAACAAAGAGGAAAAGCATGTATTTATGATGGAGAAATCTGGCAGACCACCTTAACCAAATGATCGAAGTAAACACCTATAATGGGACAAATCAATATCATATGCCTCCTGATACGATACGTTAAGAAAAACATGTCACTTGTGAAACATCAATTAAACCCAAACTGAGGGACCTACTACAAAATAACTGGCCTATAATCTTCAAATATGTTAAATTATAAAAGGAAAAATTTCCAGGTTAAAGGAAACTAAAGACACATGACAATTCTATGCAACTTGTGATCCAGGATTTTCTTTTCATATAAACAGCATGATTGGGAAACTTGACGACGTGTGAATAAGATCTATAGATTCGCTAACGCCATTATATCAATGTTAATCTCCTGATTTTGATCCTTGCACAATGGGTAAAAAAGAGAATGGCTTCATTTTGAGTGTCTGCAACCTACTCTCAAACAGCTCAAAAAAAGGAGGGCAAGAGAGGAGGGCTGTTAATGTGGTAAAACGTTGATCCTGGGGAATCTGGCAAAGAGTATAGAGTAAGTTTCTGAACTATTCTTGCATCTTTCTGTTGGTGTGAAACTACACATTTTCAAAAAGAATCCAAGTTTTTAATTATAAAATTGTATCTGTTTATTGAGTTATGTTTCTCATGCTAAAGAACACTGCCAACAGCTAACAATATATCAATTAAAAAACACTCCCTAACATCATACAAATGATATACTGAATAAAAGAAGTTCAAATAATCAGTTATAGGTTATGTGGTCTACAAGATCATTCCATCCAGTTTCATATGGGTCAAGAGATTTATTAGCTGCAAGCTCAAATAAAGTGATCTCAAATGAGAGTTATGTCAATAAAAACACTGCCTCTCAACAGGTCAGAAGTGATTTTACTCACTTATATTTTACAAAATATTTTGAGGATTTAAAAGATTAAATGTCCTGAAAGGGACAACAACCCAGCACTTTTTGCAAACACAGCTGTTGGTTAAAGCTCTTGAGAGAAGAAAAGCTCTGGAATGAGAATCAGCTGTAGGAAGAAATAATGGTTATAAAATACTAAGAAAATTTTGGAATCTTTTTGTATTAATCTCCTTAATAGCTGACTTGTTTCTAAACATGTACTTCATTACTATATCCTAGGACCTCTTCAGGCCCTGGGCACAGAGCAATAAACACAACATGACCGACAAGGTCTCTCCTCTCATGGTACTTACAATCTAGGGGGCAGAGATGACAATAAACAAGTAAACAGACAATAAGGCAGTGAAACAGACAGATGAGATAGTGACAAGTGGGATGGGGAAAGAGGACACTACTTTAGCTTTGGTGATTAGGAAAAGCCTCTATTGAAGAGATAATTCAGAGCTAAAATCTGAATGACAAAAAGTCCATGTGAAGGTCTCAGGGTATGGCCTTCTTGGCGGAGAGAATGACAAGTGCAAAGACAACAAAGCAGAAACAATCTCAGAATGTTCAGAGAACTTTTAAAAAGGGAACTCATTAATACTCTCAATATAGTAGATGATACCAAAGAATTGTCAATTTTGTATCCGGTGTGATAATGGCATTGTGATTCTGCATGACAGTCTCCATACTGCATATGTATTCGTATGTATATGTACAATAAATGATGTCAGCGATTTCTTTAAAATATTTCAGCAAAGGAAAGAGAAATAAAAAATGGATGAATGCGGCAAAATGTGCAAAAACTCTTGAATTTGGTAAATGAAGGTTGATGAACTACTCTTTCTAGTTTTTATATGTTTGAAATTTTTCATAATTTTAAATAATTCTAGAAATTTTTTAGAATTTTTAGAATTTTAAATAATTTTAGAAATTCCACATAACAGAAACTTCATGCAAAAAATGGCAATACCTCATTTCTTCCTCTTACTTTAATACTCCAGTTCAGCTCTCACCTCTTCATTTTGTCTCCTGATTACCTCATTTGAAGAGATATAAAGGAAAGTTTTCAGGACAGGTACACACTAGATAGGCCCTACACTCTATGGCTGTGTCCAGTTTCTATGACAAACAGAACCAATCTACCTAAGGCAGGGCTGGAACCCAGAGAGAATTAAAATGAGAGAATATAAAATAAACAGCCACATACTGATAAACAACAAGTCATTCTGTCTGAGAAAAACAGGAATTGCCTGGACTAAGGACAATCCTCCCAGAGATTAAAAAACACAATAGGCTTCTTCCCCCTTCATTCCTTGGAGAATGCTCTGGCAAAGATCTCCGATTGTGAAATCCCACTGTCAGTTTTCAGTGTTGATCTCACTTGACCTTGCTATAGCACTTGACACACAGTTGAACACTCCGCCTCCTCTTGAGACTCTCTACTTCCTTGGCAGACATGACAGTAGTGCTAAAGATGCCAGTACTCCTTCCTTTTAAGGACAAGGGTCACATCCACAGCCCCCTGTGAGATGGCACGCAACTTCTGTCCCAGGCAACTAGTTCTGAAAGAACCAGGAGTGGGTCCCTAACCTAACAACCTATGATCTATAGAATGATGTGTCAGAAACTCTGATTTCCGGTAACAGAGTGGAGTCAATATTCTGAAAAACCTTCTGATATCAAATTACTACAACTGCTGAACAAAATATTACCAACTTGAGAGCACTGTTGAGCTCTCAAGAGAGAAAAGAAAATCCCCAGGAGCTAAAAATCAAGTGAGAGCTAGAAACCAGAATACGTAGAAGCTGAGGCTACAGAGACCCTGGGAGCACATCCTGGTTCCAGTACCAAGAGGCTTGTAGTTTAAAGCTGCAGGGGGAATAAGAGATAAAGCCTTCACCATATGAAATGTAGACAAGTAGAGATTAGCCCCAATGCAAAAAATCAAGACCCCTGAGGTCTTCAACAACTCAGTGAAAAGGTAGGCTGGAAAAAATACACCTACTGATAAAGAAAAACAATCAAGAAATGTATGTTTTGACCTGGGCTCCAACTGGGGGCAGAGGAGAGTTCCCCCAGAAGATTCACAAGGACGGGCCTGCACTCACGCAGTGCAGTCGCAGTAACCCCAAGCACAGACACTAACTTAGAGTGACCTTAAGCTGTAGTGTCTCAGGCTGCTGGCTGAACCAAACAAATCCTCCTCAGAATATTCCCACAGCCAAAAGCCTGATAAATGCTTACAAAACACATGAGGAAGAGAGCCATCATAACTGGAAATCAGAAAAAAATAGCGAAATGTGCTGCAAAGTAATTTGGGGTCATAAAAATGACAAGTACATAATTTTTTTAATAAATTTATTTTATTTTTTTTTTTTTTGGCTGCGTTGGGTCTTCGTTGCGGTGCACGGGCTTCTCATTGCAGGGGCTTCTCTTATTGCAGAGCACGGCGCGCAGGCTTCAGTAGTTGTGGCGCACAGACTTAGCTGCTCCGCGGCATGTGGGATCTGCCCGGGCCAGGGCTCGAACCCGTGTCCCCTGCATTGGCAGGTGGATTCTTAACCACTGTGCCACCAGGGAAGCCCAGAAGTAAAAAGTAAACTAATGTTGGTGGGTAACTTCATAGGTAAATGAAAGAGACTTTTTCCTCTTGAGTTTTTAAAACTATGTTAGATGGTTAAAAGCAAAAGTATATTGTCTGATGTGGTTCTCAATGTATGTAAAGGAGATATTTAAGACAACTAATTAGAAAGCAGGGAGGATAAAGAGGCCTAAATGGTGGTAAACTTCCTACATTTCTCCTGAAGTAGTAAGATATCAACACTAACAGATTATGACACAGTACAGATGTCAATTCTACCCAAACTGATTTTTAAATTCAACACATTTCCTATCAGAATCCCATGATTTTTCATAGATATAGACAAGCTTATCTTAAAATTTATACGGAAATGCAAAAGAACTAGAATAACCAAAATAATGAGGAAAAAAAAGAATAAAGTGGAGGAATACACTGCCCAATTTTAAGCTCTAAAGCTACAGAAATCAAGACTATGTGATAAGGGACACATAGACCAATGTAACAACATAGAGAACCCAGAAATAGACCCATTCAAATATGCCCAACTGATTTATGACAGAGGTGCAAAAGCAAGTCAAGGGAGGAAAGACAGCCTTTTCAACAAATGACTGGAGTAACTGGACATCAGTAGACAAAAAAATAAACCTTGACCTAAACCTCACATCTTGTAAAAACATTAACTCCAAATTTACTCTTAGACTCTATGACCCCAAAAGCGTCATCCATAAAGAAAAAAATGAATAAACTGTTACTCTTTTTTCATTTCTAGGACCTGGCCATTGACATAGCTGAATGGTAATTTAAGAAACTTTTACTCGACATGTTGAATATTAGAGCTCTTCTCAGAAGACCAAAAAGAGTAATTAGAATCTGAGTTCTCCATTTTATCCTTAAGTAGTAAAGTGGACAGGCAGGAGGGACTTATATATAGTTATTTCATTTTAATGAAAGACATTGGCTGGACACCATCTACCTACAACCTATCATTTTAGGATCTCTGTGAAAATCTCTAGGGAGTTAAATTTAAGTTTTAGACCCTCAAGGCTAATTCTGGGACTGCTGGCATCAATCAAGGGTTACTGATAAAGAAAAGGGGCCATCTTATGTATTATAACAAGGCTGATGCCATATCATCTTAAACTCTAGCTCCCAAATGCTTCTCTAACTTGTAAAGCATTATAACTCTTAGTAGAATATAGGTTTATATAGTTTTAGTCTAAGTTTAAAAACCATTATACTAGAAAATGTAATTAAGAAACTTAGCACAAAAAACAAAAAAAGGGACTTCCCTGGTGGTCCAGTGGTTAGGACCCTGGTCAGGGAACTGAGATCCTGCATGCCGCACAGCGCGGCCAAAAAAAAAAAAAGAGAGAGAGAGAGAAAGACTTAGATTATGAAATATTTTATTCCCTTCTGCAATGCCAAAGCCTAGCAAAGTGCCTGCTAAATAATAGGTCAATAAAGTTTGTGAAATGATCATTTCCAAAAGAAAAATGAAATTCTGAATTTAAGAAACTGAAATAATGAAACTCACTGAAATGTTATCACCTTTACCCTTCTGCCACAATCAATCAGACCCATTATTTTCACTCTATACTCTCAAATATGTGACAGTCTCTCTGTCATGTTCTAGTCCTCTGACAATGTCTAAGCTGAGGTCAAATTTGGGAGTCACCAGAGAACAAATAGTAACTGAAGTTGTAAACACAGAGGAGATGGACCTAGGGAGACAGTATGGAATAAAAAGAGAAGGAGCCTAGGATTGAGACTTGAGGAGCCTCAGAGTTCAACAGCCAGGGAGAAGAAAACCAAAACTGCAAAGACAGAAAGGAATGGTCTCCTCAGAAGGATACAGAAAACTTGGGAGAGTGTGATGTCAAGGAAATCAAGGTTTCAAGAAGGTGGTGGGCAATGAAGTCGTATGCTGCTAAGAGAGGTGAAATAAAGAATTAAGTGTTCATTTGACTTGGCAGTATGGATGTCACAGGGAGCTTGGTGAGAGCTGTTTTAGTGAAGCAACAGGAATAACCACCAAAGAGAAATAAGGTGAGGCACTAATGGGCAGGGAGGACGTGGAACTAATGAGTTCAGATGACTCTTCTGTGAGGTTTGGCTGTAAGAAGGGAGAGGTGAAATTAAAAGACAGAGTTTCCATTTGCTGTTGCTATTATTTTCATTAAAGAGGAAACTTAAATGTGTTAAAATACTGAAAGGAAAGAAGAGTTGAAAAGGTAGGGCCAAGATAAATGACAGCTCCAGTGAGGAGAGAAGGGGGGACAGGGATAGGTACATTTTGACTAGTATTCCCCCAGCATGTCCCATGTTTCTCAAGTTCACACATTCACTCACCTTCCACTCCAACCTCACTTTTAAAATTGTACCCACTGAAGAACAGCACAAATTCCACTTCCTCTCTCCTCTACAAACCTCACCTAATTTCTCTAGCTCTTGGGATCACTTCTCTGCAATCCCAGGGTGTGCTATGTTTTCCACGTTTATTTGGCCACAAAATCCTTTACAGCAGGTTCCACGTAATACACACTGGGAACGGGACATTTACTTCCTGTCCAGCTGTCCAACTCATGCCCTACCCTCTCAATCAGTCTTTCCCAACCATACCAGAACAAAGTAATACCTCCCTTGTAAAGTACTGAACAATTACATCATTCAGCATGCTAAGTGTTTAAGATCCTAGAATGTAAGCACCAAGAGCGTGGGGCCTTATCTGTCTGGTTTACCACTGTATCCCAGTACCTAGTAGGGCTGGCACATAGAGGGCACCCAGGAAATGTTCACTGAATGAAGTAATTAAAAGAGATGCCCTGGGCTTCCCTGGTGGCGCAGTGGTTGAGAGTCCGCCTGCCGATGCAGAGGACACGGGTTCGTGCCCCAGTCCAGGAAGATCTCACATGCCACGGAGCGGCTGGGCCCGTGAGCCATGGCCGCTGAGCCTGCGCGTCCGGAACCTGTGCTCCGCAACGGGAGAGGCCACAACAGTGAGAGGCCCGCGTACCGCGAAAAAAAAAAAAAAAGGGATGCCCTTAGGCAATATTTTACAATAAATATAAATGAAGAATAACTTTTAAAAAACTGTGAATCACTATGTTGTACAACTGAACCTTATAGAATACTGTATATCAACTATACCTCAAGAAAAAGATGCCCTGTCACTCCTCGACAATCATAAATTATTGACGAGCAAGAACTACGTCTTATGCCTATTTCTACACAGTGCCTTACAAAGCAGACCCTGAATGAATGTTCTTGATGACAGGATGATAATTTACAATGGCTAATGTCACAGTGGGAATTAAAAAGAGTTTGGCAATAAACTTTGACACTGATGAAAACAAATGAGAAGCCTATGTAGTGTTTCTCAACTCAAATTTTAAAAGGTAATGATAATAATCTTCAAAATACTAAAACATTTCCCCATATTCCAGAATTTAAGAAAACCCTTGAAGACAACTGAACTTTCTTTCCCCTGCTTATGACATTCTTTTTAAATTCATTTAATACTCCAGAATCTTGATGTCTACTATAAGATTTATCTGAATTCTGGAGTTTAATATTTTCACATCTTGATAACACACAGGAGTACATCAGGAAAGGCAGGAAGTACATTAAGGATATTGCTAGGGTGGATCTAAGTATCATCTCCCTGCCTAATAAAGACAGAATCATCTTAATGTCATTGAAGTACCAGAGTTCTGATCACAAATAACACAACAATAAATGTAAGATTTGCTTTAAGGCAGCAGCATACAAAACCAAAATTGAAAAAGATCATCCAGGGTCTTCTCAAATATAAGCTCTGCTATCAAATAAGGCCCCAAAATGTTATGAGGTGGAAGCTGCCTCATTTTTCAGCAAATAGCTTCATTTCTCATGTTTACTTTGTACAGAATTATATTATAAATTCAATCATGTTTCTCTTCCATATTTTATTATTATGATTAAAGTCATTTACAGAATTTCTAAACTGGAACAAATAAGATTACTTCTTATGCTTTAAAGACTTTCATACCAATTGGCACTTTCAAACCCCTGAAATGTATTCTATCTTCTCTTTTGGGGATAAACATACAGACCTTGGAGACAAATTCTAGACAAAGTAGCAAAAGGCTCGGGTCAAACACAAATACCTTTAGAAATAAGAAGAAATCTTTCCTCATCCTGTGGGGGAAGGAACAGACAGAGAAACTTTTGGAATCTAAAAGAATAGGGACTAAATAAAAACTTCATTTTTTTAAAACAGAAATCAGAATCTAAAGAAGCACAAGAAGGCACCCAATTGGTATCAGAATTCATGCTCAGTTCTAAATAGCAAAAGAAAGTGTCTCATAAACAAAAGGTTTTATTTTCATAATGTGAGTGGTCACCCTGGAATATCTCTGCCATCAGTAAACTTGGGCAATAATAGGATAAAAGAATATTCTCTCTCCTGAAGAAATTCAGGGCAGTATTTCAGCAGCACTGAAAAAGCTGCTCACAAGGTACTGGAAATTGCAACATGCCTTTCATTAACTCCTAGTCCGTGCTATCAAATAAAAGTCTAAGACCTTATCACTTTTCCTCATTACTTTTGGGTAGACTTTTTTTATCTTTTTATTTTATAAATTTAAAAACAATCACAAAGTAGAAAGAATGATGTAATGAATGTATGCTAACCACTGAAATTCAATAATTACCAATTAATACCCAATGTTATTTCACCTACTCCTATACACACACACAGCACTTCACCTTCCACAAATCCACATACACGTACTAAACTATACTGAAGCGTGTGAGAAGGCTTTTAATTTCCCTTTTAAAAACTCTTAAATTACAAGTCATAAATGGTAAAATATTTTACTCAGTGAAAACTACTGTTATCACTTAAGGCCTTTACTTACATAAAGCATAAATTTTATGGAGCAAGGTTATCATACATATTTCGTGCAAATTTCATGCTGTGATACAGAAGCAACGATTTAATAATAGAGCTGAAAAATAACTCATCCACCAGCTATATGCATAATTTGAATCGTAATCAAAGCCTTCATCTATCCACATACACTAATCTCAAAATCAGTAAGACAAAGGAAAAAAGTTGCAAAGCTTATCCACATGGCCAATTTTACCATGGCAATTTGGAAAAATATGTGACTTTCACAATCTATAATCAACTGGACAAAATGACTAAAATATACAAGAATTGAAAGCAGTTTTCCCTAAGTTATTTCAAATGTCAGTTTCCATGAAAACTATTTTTTTTCTACTTTAAACAAAAGATTAATATCAACCTGGCTTCTGTTAGGTTTTTTTTTTTTTTACTGTCACTTATATCTTACTTTTTTCTTGGGAAGGTGCTGCTACACCAATGCCTACTCTCAGGGCTGCAGCTACAAACATCTGGAATTTACTACCTACAGACTCAGCCCCAAGCAAGATAGGGCCTCGCTAAGGACCATGTTCCTGCCTACAACACAAGGTCCCCATGGCATCTTGCAGGACACTCCAGAGGAAGACATACAAAGTCACAAGCAGTTGTACTGCTCCCTCAAAGTCACAGAGAAGAATTCTAGCATTATTCAAGGCACCTGGAGGAATGCCAGACACAAAATTCTAAACAGCAAAATGACTAAGACTAAATTCAGACCACAGATAGAAAGATGAGGAAACTTTAATGACCCCCTAAGCCAATCTGCGGATTTGGGATCTGGTCTGTCAGCTAAGCACCCTGTACAGGGAGACCTGACAGAGGCCCTACAAAGACAAACTGATGCTGGTCCTCCTTTCTATAGTGAAATTATGTTCCACGTTCACACCATTCAACATGAGTGAGCTTGAAAGATGACTCTAGGGTTTGCAGCCTTTTCAAAATTCTGTATTTCCCAGATAAAAACCTCTACCACCCATAAGGGCATCACCATGGATTTAATAATTAATAACTTCAGGTAGTTAGTAGAGAAATAGGACAATCCAAGAAAAACAAATAACCAAAATAAATCCAAAAATATTGAAATGCAACTAAGACAGACCTGTGGCACTTCTTTCCTTGCTGCTTCAAAAAGAGAACTCAAAACAGCAGCCCTGGAATCCTTACTTCTCGGGAGACAAAACAAACCTAAAGTCTACTGGTCCCAGGGAAATAAGCTGGGCCTCCACTTCCACTCCAGAGCTCCAGTTTCCCAGTGTTGACGCAAGCCTTCCAAGTGGAGGAGGAAAGCATGGGACATCAGCTCCACAGCAACGTTAAGAACCTTGGGATTACTTTAAAATTGCAGGCTGTAAGAGTTCACCTTGTCATTTATGGGAAGCTACATCACTAAGACCTTGCTACTTCCAGATGCACATAAAATATAAAACCTATATTCATACAGGGCCTTTGTGCACGTTTCATAATCCAGATGTGAGGAAATCCAAAGTTACGATTCCCACAGCAACTGTAATCTTGGCAAACCTACACACATGTATTCTGTGTTACTTCACATGGTAGTGACCTTAAAAGAAACTTGAAAAGAAAAAAGCACATTTTAATCTCTGCAACGAATTACAAAGAAAAACTCCCAGACATATCAGAGATCAGAAAATTGCCTTCCTTCAGGGATAGTGGAGCTCTTTTTTTGAAACAATTAACAAAGACTAGACCAAGCACTGAAGAATATGCTGGAACAATTCTTACCTGGCCTGAGGACAAAGGCCAGAAAACTTAACAGTGTTTCCTCTAAACTCTCACTTCTAATTTGCTAAGACAACCAGCTGTTTGATGTTTAAAAGTTCATTTCAAATATTTAATACTTTCAAAAAGTACCTTAAATGCTAATCAGATGCAGAATAGGCTCAATTTTAGTTCCCACTTGAAGCAACAGACGAAACATTTGAAGCTACTACTAAATAGATCATCTACTGTAAAACAAGTCAAATAATATGTGCTTATGTCAGTTAATATAGAAAATGGTTTCCCCGGTTCTTAATTTAAGGTTAAAATGCCAGTTTTCTGGAGGGCCAAGTGCTACTACAATAGGCTAAAAGGTTAATGGAAGACAGCAGAGCTTAGTCGTTAAGAGGCTTCTGAAGCCAAAATGTCCAGGTTTGAATCCTGTTCTACCACTTAAAAGTTGTGGCTTTGGGCAAGTTATTTAACATCTCTGTGCCTCAGTTTCACCATCTAAAAGAGGCAATACTAAAACCTACCATGTAGAGCTGTCTTTAGTACTACATGAGGTAATACATGCAGAGTTCTCAAAGCAGTGCCTGGCAGATAGTAAGCACTCGATACGCAGTCGCTATTATTAATGTAAGGTCATTTATTTACCTTGGCAGCAATCTTTATTTATTTGATAAACCGGTACCCACACAAAAAGATTTAAAAAACTAAAAATAATTTTAATACCATAATGGAACTTTAACCAGTCTCTTTAGCACAACAATAATAAATGACCTTCCCTCCTCTTGCCTCCTTCCTCTACCCCTCTTGTAACTAAAGAAAAAGTCCAAACTCCTTAGCCAAACATTCAAGTTGCTTCATAATCTGTTGGCCCATACTGGCTCACCATCTTGCACAGTCCTCTAAGAACCTTCTGCTTCAACCAGTTTTCTCACAGTCCTCTAAATACACCTTGTACTCATTCAACAAGCATCTGAGAATCTACGGTGCCAAGCAGCGTGCTAACACTACATGCAAAAATTAATACACAGTCTCTGCCCTTAAAGAGATCATAGAATATATACTAGAAAAAGAGATATGCAAAAAATAGTTTCAATAGAATATAACTACAGTCACAAAAGAGCAAAGGTAAGGTAGCTACACGGAGAGGAGTTGATAAATTCTGTTGGTGAAGAAGTCCCCTCCGGGAGGGCTTCACAGAAAGAGGCTATGAGAAATGCTCAAGGGTAAAGAGGAATGCACCAGGCGGAGCAGAGGTCAGAGGGCACACTCTGGAGAGCAAACGGTGAAAAATATGGGCAAAGAAATTCTGGGGAATGACTTGCAGCTGGACTGCTGGGGAATGGACCAAAACTAGAAGCCAGAAAACAAGGATAGGCAAGCAGACTCTTGTACCCAAATCAGAAGCTCTGGGTAAGGCTTCACCCTGGGACCACCAAAAAGTTCTGAACAGGGGCCTAACATGATCAGATTTACAATTTAGTGTCACCACTGCAGCTGTAGTTCACGGGCTGACTTAGAAGGAGACACTGGAGACTGAGAAACCTGTTAAGACAGCTGGAAGGGTCCAGGCAGTGGTAGGGATGGAAAAAAAGGAAGCAGATTCAAAATGTAAATTAAGAACAGAATTAGTAGAGGGCGTAAGTAGAGGGGAAATCCTAATAAGACTCAGAGATTTCTAGCTTGAATAAATGGATGAATGGTGACAACACTTAGGCAGCAAAAAGAATACAGGACCACAAATGCAGAGCCTGAATCTTTATCCTAAGAATAATGGAAAGCAGGGCAGAGACAAAACCTAAGAAGAGGTAACAACCTACACAGACCTTTAACCAGAAAAGAAACTGGAAAATGCTGCCAAAGATCCACAAGCTCTCCCCAGAATGCACGGGGCTCAGAGCGGTTTAGAGACAGGTAAACTCAATGTTATTTAAACTGCTGGGGGGAGGGGAGGGGTTTTTAAAAAAACTTTCCGATTCATGCTAAGGCTAAATAATAACACTGATACCAAATCTGACAAAGACAGAACACATAAACACACACGCACTCTTTCACACACAGAATTACAGAAGAATTTTTGTTGCGAACATAAATGCAAAACCCAAAATAAGACAAAAAATAAAAAATTCATCCAACATTAAATTTTAAAAACTATATTCCATGAATGCATGGTAGAGAATGTTTACTCTAACATTATGAAATCTGTTAACATATTCACTATATAGTAAATTAACACAATGGAGCCAAACTGTCATCAGGCTAGAAGCCAAAAGGCATGGATCAAGTCCAACACCTATTTCATTTTCTTTCTACTTGCAGCAAGGATTACTATCAAACTCCACTCACTGAGCCAGACACCCTTGCCACTCGTGCAGCACACAACCTACACCTGTGAGTTCATTGGCCAACCAGTGGCCTCAACTCTAAGCCCTAACGATGTGCACCCAACTCCTATTCGTAATTAAGACTTCTTAGTAAACTAGGACTAAAAAGAAATTTTTCTAACGTGATAAGATATATTTCTCAAGGAAACAACACCTCTTATGTAGTATTCAGACCAAGAATAATATACATAACTTGAATCTAATCATAAGGAAACATCAGACAAACTAAATGAGGAACATCCTGTTAAAAACAAAACTGTCTTCTTCAAAAAATACCAATGTCATGTAGACAAAAAAGGCTAAAGAGCTGTTCTAGATTAAAGGAGATAGAAGAAACATGATAACTAAATACCATGTGGGATCCTACACCAGATCCTGTCCTAGAGGGGGAAAGATGCTAAAAGACATTACTGGATCAACTGACAACTTGTAATAGATGGCAGATATGATCAAAGTTGTATAAATGTCAAATTAACTAAGTTGATAACTTTTCTTTAGGTGTGTAAAAATATCCTTATTCTTGAAAAATACTCACTGAAGAATTTAGGGGTAATAATGTATGCAATTTACTCTCAAGAAGCTCAAGAAAACCGTTATTTTATATTTGTGTGTGTGTAGAGGATGAGAGGGAGGGAGGGTGAGTGATCACAAAAAATAAAGGAAATGGGACAAAATGTTAGCAACGGGTGAATCTAAGCAAAGGGTATATGCACTCTTGGGCATTTATCCCAGAGAAATGAAAACCTACATTCACACAAAAACTTCCACATGAATGTTTATAGCAACTTTATTCGTAATAGCCGAAAACAACCCAGGTGTCCTTCAACAGATGAATGGTTAACCAAGCTATGGTACTTCCATGCCATGGTACTACTCAGCAGTAAAAAGGAACAAACTATTGATACATGCATCAACCTGGAGAAATCACACGGGAACTATGTTGAGTGAAAAAAGTCAGTCTCAAAGGTATGTACTACATACCTCATTCCATATATAAAGCATTCCTGAAATGACAAATTAGACAGAAAGAGTTTAGAGGTTGCCAGCGGTTAGGGAGGCAGAGAGTGAGGGAGATGGCTATGGCCGTGAAAGTGTAGCACGAGAGGTCCTTGTGAAGGAAATATTCTGTATCTTGACTGTGGTGGTCAATCTACAGACGTAACAGAATGAAATACACATACATACACAGAGTACAAGTAAAACTGGTAAAATCGGAATAAGATGGGTAAATTGTATTGAGATCAATTTCCTAGTTGTGATATTATACTATAGCTCTCCAAGAGGAAACCAGATGAAGTGTACACAGGATCTCTCTGTATTATTCCTTACAACTGCATGTGATTCTACCAAGTAAAGTTTAAAAAGGAAAAAAGTTAAAAGATAGCCACAGAAAATAACTTATGGATAATGACAAAGCACTAGAGGCACTCCCAGAACAGGAAAAGGCTGCCAGCTATAACAGTTAAATTATTTACCATTCATTCAATATTGTTCTAAAGAAGCTAGTTGTTGCTATATAACAAAAAAGGTAATATAAATATTAGAAAAGAGACAAAATGATCAATTATAAATGAAATTACTGTCTACCTAGAAAATCCAATACAATCAAGTGATAAAGCATTACAATATGACTTCAGTAGTGTCCAAATACAACACAGATGGTTGTATCTGGAACCAACTTACGATGGTTCAACTTAGGATTTTTCAACTTTACGATGGTGTGAAAACGATATACATTCAGTAGAAACTGTACTTCAATTTTTGAATTTTGATCTTTTGTCAGGCTAGCAATATGTGGTAGATACTGTCTTGTGATGCTGAATAGTGGCAGTGAGCCACAGTTCCCAGTCAGCCACACCCTTACAAGCGTGAACAACTGATACACTTACAACCATTCTAGACCCAGACAACCCTTCTGTTCTTCACTTTCAGTACAGTATTCAATAAATTACATGAGCTATTCAACATTTTACCATAGAACAGACCTTGTGTTAGATGATTTTGCCCCACTGCGGGGTAATGTAAGTGTTCTGAACACATTTAAGGTAGGCTATGCTATGATGTTCAGTAGGTTAGGTGTATTATTAAACACGTTTTCAACTTGGCTGAAGAGTTTACTGAGAAGTCGCCCCATCAAGGAAGATCTGTATATAAAGTTAATAGCCTTTTTATTATATTCCACTAATAATCAGTTAGAAAACTTTGTATAAAAAAGAATTTTGTTTTTAAATTCTTTACATAAGTCATTTGCAATTATTTTTTAATATTTAAAAAAATTTTTCCCAGGAATATAGTGACTATATGTCTCTAATAAGTTTCTCCAAAACAACATATTCTCCAGTTCCCCCCCATTAAATACCATATTTAATCTTCTCTGATTTGCTGTTTCTCAGTATCTAGTCTACCTTTCACTTTAGAAGCCAAACTTGATTCAAAAATATTTTCCAATCCCCCAAGACCTTAAATACTTTGAACAAGCCTAAGCCAGCTGTAAAGGATGAGGATCTAAGGTTTCTTCCAGCTCTGAATCTCCATCTTGTCAGGAGCTAGAATCCCTTTAATCAGCTCTAGGAGACTAAATGGGCATTCTTCTGCAGACCTCAGGAGCATCTCTCATCTTCATGAGGTTTCTCTTGGAACATGAATTCCAAGTTCGCAGTCAGTGAAGCTCATTCTAGAGCAAAACCACATTTACTCCATTCATTCTAGTCAAGGCCTCTCACATTAGCCCCCATTTCAAACTAGAGCTGCTTCTAAACCACTATCAGCCCAATCCATTTCCTCCATGTGGATCTGCTGTGCAGTGCATCCTACATAAAAGCCAAGACAGTTTCTCACTCCTTATGCAGAAATACTTCTGCTAAGTTCCAGGTCTCCCAGGATAACAAGAAATATCCTCAGTTAAGAAGCAAAGATACAAAAAAATAAATTATTTTCATAGTTCTTGAAGAGCACGGAACCTATTATACCAGAGTAGGAAAGAATGGCATACACTTTTAAGAAAAGGAAGAATTTCTTTTACCTATATTTTTAATATAAATTAAACTCTCTTGTTATCATTCCAGGGACAGCAGGGGATGAAATTCTCAAGTGAAATATGGCACTGGCCTACACCATCTTAAAAATGCCAACAGTCCAGCAATGAGCCATCTCTTTAACTGTCTTTGCCTCTCAAAGTATAACAAATGAAACCTCTATTTAGACACACCACATTCATAACAATTTTCTTTAGAAAGTGGGATTACTAAGGATTCTCACTTTAAGGCATACATTTTAGTAACGTTTGATTTTTTGTTTCTTACAAGAGTATAAATTACATTTCTCAAGCAACATTATATATACATATATATGTACACATATATTTTAACTCTATTCACTAGTAATAAAAAGCATCTATTTAGACTTATCAATTAAAAATAATTATGCTTTTTCATAAATCAAGTTGGTTCAATAGTTTAAGAGGTTTTCAATATTTACAGATAATATAATTGTCTGTCTAGAAAATCTCAAAGGTTATACTCACAAATTATTAAGAGTAATGATTTCATCAAGAATGTCAGAAAGGGCAGATTCAACATCAACAAAGAAATTATCGATAACATTCCTATATGCCCACAATAATTAATTTGAAAACATGAGAGGAAAAATATCAATTCTTAGCAATAACCAAAATCACAAAATGTCTGGGAACAAAATTAATAACACTGATATAAGACCTAATTTAAATTCAAACATCATTATTTTTAAAATTATAAAAGACCTAAACAAATAAACAAACACTGCTCTTGACAAGAAAGACTCAATATTACAAAGCTATTGGCTGCAAATTAGTCAAAAAATTCAATGTAACCACAATTAAATTCCAATCACAACTTTTTTATAGAAACTAAGAAGCTCATCTTAAAAATCAAATAGAAAAAAAATGGGCAAAGGCTGTGAACAGACAATTTTCCAAAGAAGATATATTAATGGCCAAGAAGTTCATGAAAAAGATGCCCAACGTCATTAGCCATCAAGGAAATGCAAATCAAAACCATGAAGGGACTTCCCTGGTGGTCCAGTGGTTAAGACTCCACGCTCCCACCGCAGGGGGCCCGGGTTACATTCCTGGTCAGGGAACTAGATCCCGTATGCCACAACTAAAAGATCCCACACGCAGCAAAGAAGTCCTGTGTGCCGTGACTAAGACTGTGCGCAACCAAATAAATATTTTAAAAAAAGAAAACACACACAATGAGGTTCCATTTACACTCAAAAGGATGTCTACACCAAAACAAAACCCAGAAAATAACAAGTATCGGCAAGGATGTAGAGAAACTGGAACCCTCATATGTAGCTGATAGAAATGTAAAATGGTTCAACCACTGTGGAAAAGAGCCTGGCAATTCCTCAAAAAGTTAAACATAGAATTACCACATGACCCAGCAATTCCCCTTCTGGGTATATACCCAGAAGAGTTGAAAATAGTTAGTCAAATAAATAAATGTACACACATGTTCAAAGCAGCACTATTCACAACAGCCAAAAGGTGGAAACAACTCAAATGCCCATCAACAGATTAATGGATAAACAAATTGCGGCATATACATATAATAGAATATTATTCAGCCACAAAAAGAAGTAATACATGCTACAATATGGATGAACCTCAAAAACATTATGCTAAGTGAAA
This sequence comes from Delphinus delphis, assembly GCF_949987515.2. Taxonomy (NCBI): domain Eukaryota; kingdom Metazoa; phylum Chordata; class Mammalia; order Artiodactyla; family Delphinidae; genus Delphinus; species Delphinus delphis. The sequence goes on from NC_082689.1 coordinate 8,063,199, forward strand.
GAAGCCAGACAGACACAAGGTCATGTACGATTCCATGTACTATATATGTAATATCCAGAGTAGGTTAAATCCATAGGAACAGAACACAGATTGGTGACTCCCAGAAAACAGGGAAAGGGAAGAATAGGAATCAACTACTTAATGGGTACAGGGTTTTCTTTTGGGGTGATGAAAATGTTTTGGAACTAGACAGAGGTGATGGTTGTACAATACTGTGAATGCATGAAATGCCACTGTATCCCTTTAAAATGGTTAATTTTATGTTATGTGAATTTCACACCAATAAAAAATAATTTCAAAAATCAAATGGAAGAAAAAAATGTACACAATGGATGAAAAATATTTGCAAAGGAAGAGTAACAAGAAAAGATTTACTCTCTCAGATTTGAAGACATACTATGAAGTAATGGTAATTAAAACAGTATGATATTATTATAGTTGAAATAGGCAAAAACATCATAGAAGAAAACTGAGTCTAAAAATGGACCCTTAGGAAATTCTAAAAAAGGTATTTCAAATTAGTGGGAGAAAGACCACTCAAATGATAATAGGACAACTGGCTATCTGCTTAGAGAAAAGCAAAGTTAGATCCTTAATACTATACATAAAAAATAGACTACAGTTGGCTTAAAGTGCTAAATGTTGGAAGTAAAATTATAAACATATTAAAAGAAAATATAGGAGAAAACTGCTCAAAATCTAGGGGTAAAAAAAGGCTTCTTAGTTAAGACATAAAACACAGAAACCATAAAGAGACTCAAATTTTAAAAATTAAAAGCTTCTGTAAACCAAAAGAAACCATAAAGACAAAGCACCAGACTAGAAGAAAATATCTGCAACATTTAAGACTTCTAAGATTTATATACAGAATATGTAAAGAGCTACAAATCAATATGAAAGAAGCAACCCAACTAAAACAAAACAAAACAAACAATAATAACAACAACAAAAAAAAAAACAGGCAAAAGATAAGAACAGTCACAAAAAGAAATATTCAAATGTAACTGGTCTGTGTTTGGCCCAGGCATGGGTATTCTTAAATCTCGTCAGGTGATTCTTCTCTGCAGTCAGGGTAAAGAACCACCAAGCCACCTAGTTGGAGAATGGGGCGTGTCCAGGCTGCCCAAGGTGAAGTATAAGGGGAAAGGCAGGAAAAATAAACCACCACCTTAAAGGGCTCCTGCCCACTCACAAAGGAAGGCCCTGAGAGTACATTAAATGCCTAAAGGAGAATGGTTTATTTTTATCCAGTCAGAGAGCATTACCATTTTTATTTCTACAAGGTAGAAACATATGAATCACATTCTTTATAAAACTAACGAAGAAAATTATTAAATAAATTTACACTAAGTGAAAGCAGCCCAGGATTAAATACTTGCAAAAATATGACCAAAGCAGACACATATAATGTTATAGAGAGAAGCAAATCACTGAAAAATATCTGCATTGTGATTTCCTTTTATAAATTTCAAAAACATGCAAAATTAAACAACAGTTTAAGGATACAAACTATATGGTTCAAGTACGAAGAAAATACAAAATTCAGGTTACCTCTGAAATGGGAAGGAAGAGGTGGGATAAGGAACAGGAACATAGAGATCTTCAATTTTTTTCTTAAACCGGTGGTTAGGTACATGGGTATTCACTGTCCTAGTGTTCTGTATACCTTACACATATTTTACATACATTACTTTGTAACTTCTCAGTATTTAATAAAAAACTACCATTTAAAAACAAACAAGACCATACAAAAATGCATGTAAATACATATATAGTCTTTTAATTCTAGATTCAGTATTTGCCACTGAAAATCTGCTTGGTTCTATAGTGTCCTAACTAGTCGCCTGCTAGGAGTTAGCAAATGCTTGATTTTCATCTTTTCTTCTGAAGTTGCATTAACAAGGAATTTCATGGGGGTAGGGAGGGTTTACAGCAAAAGGCATGCCTTTTGATTAAACCCACTGAGAACCACGAGCAATCACTTCAGGGAGCTCCAGCAAAGAGGGCACTTCTCGAACTAAAGAGTAAAAAGGTTTGCAGAAGATAATTAGAAGCATTACAAGAGGAATGATGTGATTTGAACAATAAGATATTTTTCCATTAATTATTTTTTACCCAACTGAAATTCAATGAAACCCTGGATGAATCCTCAGCTCTCAATTCCTCTGAGATACAAAGATCAGAGTGAGTCCAGTTGAGCACTTGAAGTGTCAGGGCCAATTCTGCATGTGGTGGGCAGCTGTGAGTTCAAGGACAGTGCCACATGTACTCCTCCCTACCAGCCAGAAGTAAAAAAGTTCCAGAGAAACAGGCCTGGGCTCTGCCCACAACATTATCATCTGAGCATTCCTTTCATTAGAACAATACAAGATTACACAATGACCCTTAAGTTGAAGCAGGATTCTGGATGCCTGAGAAAGTGGGATACTCTTAGGGTATGGTAAGCTGACTGCTGAGACAATCAATAAATGAATTAGCATAAAGTATGCTGACTTCTTTGGAAGGAATTTTATGAACACAAGATTTAAGACTTCTTATACAATAAACAATGCAATCACAAGTACTAATAAAGAAGAACTAAGGGTGCTATAGTAAGAAAAGCTATAAATGAATTATGTGCAAGACTGTACTAAGGAATGTAGGGAAATTTTAAAAGACTCCATCTCTGTGTCAGAGGCATGCAGCAGTTGAAAAGATAAGATATATTAAAAAACTTGTGATAAAGCCAGACATCAAAAACACTCCACAATTCAGTCTAATCTAACCTCCCTAGTCGTCTGCTTTCCATAGTCACACCCAATTCAGCTAAACACATGCCTCACTCTTCCAAATCTCACATACTGCAATAGACTCTTCTCTCCGCAAATGCTTCGCCCTCCTTAGAGTATCATGCAAAATCTCACTTGTCCTTCAAGGCTCATCCCTAATGCTTCCTGCATCCTTGGAAGTCTTTTATAACCTACACACTCCCTTGTGATCTTTCATAATCCTTCTCTATTATGGTGCCATCCCTACTCTTACTTCTGTTTTAGTTCAACACTTGTCTTATCTCTCCTACTGAAGCAGGAGTAATGGAAAGAGCAGACATTGTGAAAAACCTAGATTTTAATCTGAACATTAACTGTCTGATATTGAGCAAACCAAACTACCTAGCTTTCTTAAGCCTATATCCAAATATACAAAATAGGGAAATTATTATGTATCTTGCATTACTTCATTAATAAATAGAGGGTATGTGGGTACTGTGTGTGTGAGAGAAAGAGAGGGGCAGAGACAAAGAGAAAGAAAGAGAGAATGTAGAAATATATAGGAATAATGAAAAAGTACAGGAAAGTAGTAGTTATTAGAATTGTATGTTTAAAAAGTTAGAGGAAAAACTGAACAGGTTAAGAAACAGTGAAGATATAAAAAGGATCCAAATCAAACTTCTAGAAATAAAAATGATGATGCCTGAGATGAAAACTACACTGGATGGGATTAACAGCAGATTAGACACTGTTGAGGAAAAAATTAGTAAACTTGAAGATAAAGCAATAGGAATTATCCAAAATGAAAAACAGGAAAAAAAGACAGAAAAAAATGAACAGAGGGCATCAGTGAGCTGTGGGACTTTAAGCAACCTAATATATGTATAACTGAAATCAGCAGGGCAGAGGAAGGGGACTGAGAAAAGTAAAGAAAGAAAAAATATTTGAAGAAGTAACAGCTGAAAATTTTCCAAATTTGATGAAAACTATAAAACTACAGTTTAAGAAGTTCAGTGTTTCACAAGAAACATAAAGCTATACCAAGGCAAATCATAATCAATTTGGTTAAAACCAGTCTAAAGGGAAATGTTAAAAGCAGCAGAGGAAAAAAAAAGACACATTAAGTACAAGAAACAGAAATAAAGAGGTCAGATTTCTTGTCAGAAACAAGCAAGGTAGAAGACAGTGAATCAAAATCCTTATAACACTGATTAAAAATAAAAAATGTTAATCTAGAATTCTTTATGCAGCAAATATATCTTTCAAACACAAAGGCAAAATACAAACTTTTTCAGACATGTGAAAACTGAAATAATCATCACTAGCAAACCTGCATGGCCAGAAACACTAAAGTCCTCAAAGCAGAAAGAATATGATAAAAAAGACGCAAACCTGGATCTACACAAAAGAATGAAGAGCTCTAGAAAAAGTAACTTACGGGTAAATATAAAGATTTTATTCTTAAAATTTAAGTCTCTTTAAAAGACAATTGATTACTTATAAATAATAATAACAGTGTATACTGGAATTGATCATATATGTGGAAGTAAAAAAATGATGAGCACAAAGGCCAGGAGGGAAAATTAAAAGATACTGCTAAAAGGTTTTCAAAAACAAATAAAACAAAACAAAACAAAACAAAAAAAGGACTTCCCTGGTGGCACAGTGGTTAAGAATCTGCCTGCCAAGGCAGGGGACACGAGTTCAATCCCTGGTCTGGGAAGATCCCACATGCCACAGAGCAACTAAGCTCATGCACCACAACTACTGAGCCTGCGCTCCACAGCCTGTGCACCACAACTATGGAAGCCTGCGCGCCCTAGAGCCTGTGCTCAGCAACAAGAGAAGCCACAGCAATGAGAAGCCCGCACACAGCAACAAAGAGTAGCCCCCGCTCACCGCAACTAGGGAAAGCCCACATGCAGCAACGTAGACCCAACGCAGACACACACACACACAAAGTTTTTATATGTGAAGTGGTATGATATCCTTGAAAGTAGACTGTGATAAGTTTAACGTGTATATATAAACCCTAAAGTAACCAGTAAATAAATAAATAGTTATCATTAATAAGCCAACAAGGGAGATGGACAATTTTAGAAAAAACAAAATTAATCCGAAAGAAGTGAAACAAAGAATAGATGGGACAAAAAAGAAAAATAACAAGATGAAAGATCAAACTTAACCATATCAATAATCACATTAAATGTAAATGGTCTAAGTACACCAATTAAAAGACTGTCAGGGGGGATTCCCTGGTGGTCCAGTGGTTAGGACTCCACGCTTCCACTGCAGGGGGCACGGGTTTGATCCCTGGTCGGGGAACTAAGATCCCACAAGCCATGCAGTATGGCCAAAAAGAAAAAGATTGTCAGACTAGTTAAAAAGCAACACTCAACAATATGCTGCCTACAGAAACACTTCAAATATAAGACACAAATAAGTTAAAAGTAAACGTATGGAAAAGATATACCATGCTAACACTAACAAAAGGAAAGCCGGAATGGCTTCATTAATATCAGTCAATGTAGGTTTCAGAGCACAGAACATTACTGTGGCTAAAGATCATTTCATAACATTAAAGGGGTTAATTCATCAAGAGCAAATAACAATTCTAAATGTGTATGTACTTAATACATTTAAGGAAGAAATACCAACTCTATACAAACTATTCCGGAAAATTAAAGGAAAGGAAATACTTCCCAATTCATTGAAGGTTGCCAGCACTACTCTGATACCAAAAACAAAAACAAAGATATTACAAGAAAAATCATCCCAAACCAGTATCTGTCATAATCACAGATGGAAAATTTTTAATAAATTTCAAGAAATAAATTCCAATAAAGACACAGACCTACTAGAGAATGGACTTGAGGATATGGGGAGGAGGAAGGGTAAACTGTGACAAAGCGAGAGAGAGGCATGGACATATATACACTACCAAACGTAAGGTAGATAGCTAGTGGGAAGCAGCTGCATGGCACAGGGAGATCAGCTCGGTGCTTTGTGACCGCCTGGAGGGGTGGGATAGGGAGAGTGGAAGGGAGGGAGACGCAAGAGGGAAGAGATATGGGAACATATGTGTATGTATAACTGATTCACTTTGTTATAAAGCAGAAACTAGCACACCATTGTAAAGCAATTATACTCCAATAAAGATGTAAAAAAAAAGAGAGAACACTTAAAAAAATTAAAAAATTTAAAAAAAAGAAAGAAATTCCAATGACATATAAAAATAATAACACATCAGGACCAAGTAGGGTTTATCTAGAGAATGCAAGGTTAGTTCTAATATTTGAAAGTCAATATAATTGACTATATTAAACCATTTCCAGTAGACTCGGAAAAAGCATTTGACTAAATCCAACATTTGTTTCTGATTAAAAAAAAAAAAAAAACAAGCTCTCAGCAAACTAGGAATAGAAGGAAACTTCTTCACTGACAAAGAAAATATACCAAAAGCCTACAGCTATCATCACACTTAATGGTGAAAGACTAAATGCTTTCTTCCTAAGATCAGGAATAAGACAAATATGTCTACTTCCACCACTTCTATTTAACATTGTACTGGGAACTGAAGCCAGTACAATAAGAAAAAATAAAAAGTTAAAGATTAAAAAGTAAGAAGTAGGGACTTCCCTGGTGGTGCAGGGGTTAAGAATCCGCCTGCCAATGCAGGGGACACGGGTTCGATCCCTGGACTGGGAAGATCCCACATGCCGCAGAGCAACTAAGCCCATGCACCACATCTACTGAGCCTGTGCTCTAGAGCCCTCTAGCCACAACTACTGAGCCCATGTGCCACAACTACTGAAGTCCACATGCCTAGAGCCCACGCTCCGCAACAAGAGAAGCCACAGAACAAAGAGGAGCCCCCGCTCACCGCAACTAGAGAAAACCCGCACACAGCAATGAAGACCCAACACAGCCAAAAATAAATAAATATATTAAAAAAATGGAAGAAGTAAAATTGTTTTCACAGATGACATAATCGTTATGTAGCAAATCCAATGAAATCTATTTAAAAAGCTGCTAGAAGAAATAAGCATAGCCAGGTTAACAAAGAGCCAATGTACAAAAATCAATCATATTTCTATATACTAGCAACAGTCAAAGATATAAAATTTTAAAAACCATCATTTCAATAGCATCAAAAATATAAAATACATAGGGCTAACTGTGACAAAAGATGTACAAGATATGTGCAGTGAACACTACAAAATATTGCTGAGAGAAAGAAAAGAAAACCTAAATAAATGTTCATGGGTTGGAAGATGTTAAGATGGCATTCTCCCCAAATCATCTATAGGTTCAATAAAATTTGAATCAAATTCTCAAGCGGACTTTTTTGAAAAGCTGACAAGCTGATTCTAAAATTAACACAGAAATGAAAAGGACCTCAAAGAGCCAAAGTCTGGAAAAAGAACATCAAAGTTGAAGGATTTACACTATCTGACTTCAAGTCTTTTTATAAAACTATAGGAATCAAATCAGTGTAGTACTGGCATCAATATCTACAAATAGATCAATGAAACAGAGAGTCCAGAAATAGAACCAAAAATATGTATAGATTTTCAACCTAGGTATAACCTAGGCACAAGGGAATTAAGTGAAGGAATACAGTCTTTTCAACAAATGGTTCTAAAAAAACTGGATTCCGTTTATTTTTTTTTGAATTCCATATATTTAAAAAATGAACTTTGATCCATACCTTGCACTATATATAAAAATTTACTCAAAGTGGATCATAGATTTACAAGTAAAACTTCCAGAACACAGGAGAATATCATTGTGATATTAACTTAGGCAAAGATTTTTTAGATAAAGCAAGAAAAGCACAATCCATAAAAGAAAAAATTGTAAGTTGGACATCATCAAAATTAAGAACTGCTCTTCAAAAGTCATCATTAAGAGAATAAAAAGAGACTAGGAGAAAATATTTGCAAATCCTATGCCTGAAAAAGGATATACATCCAGAATATACAAAGAACTTCTAAAATTCAGTGATAAGGAAACACACCCAATGAAAAATGGACAAAACATCTGAACAGACATTTCACCAAAGAAGTTATATGGATAGCAAACAAGTTCATGAAAAGATGAAGAGCATCACTTCCTTAGGGAAATACAATTTAAAATCAGGGGACTTCCCTGGCGGTCCAGTGGTTAAGACTCCACGCTTCTACTGCAGGGGGTGCAGGCTCGCTAAAATCCCTCATGCCTCATGGTGCAGCCAAAAAAAATAAAATAAATGTTAAAAATAAAATAAAATCCTAATGAGGTACCAATATACATCTATAAGAAAGTCTAAAGTTAAAAAGACTGACCATACCAAGTGTTGGCAAGGATGAGGAGGAACTGGACCTCTTATACTTTGCTGGTGGGAATGCAAAATAGTACACCCACTTTCCAAAACTTTGACAGTTGCTTTAAAAGTTAAGCATATACCTACCATATGATCTAGCCATTCTACTTCTAGGTATTTAACCAAGAGAAATAACAGTATACATCCACACAAAGGCTCGTACACAAATTTTCATAGCAACTTCATTTGTTACCAGCTAAAAATTAGAAACAACCAATACACCCATCAACAGGTGAATGTATTAATAAACTTCGGTACGTCCATTCAAAGGAATATTACTCAGCATTAAAGAGGAATCAACTACTGATACATTAAAAAAAAAGGATAAATATCAAAATAATTATGCTGAGTAAAAGAAGCATAACTATATACTATATGATTCCAGTTATATAAAATTCCAGGAAATTCTACGAAATAAAATTAATATATAATTACAGAAAGATCAGTGGTTGTCTGGCATGGGGGTCAAGGAGCCAGGGATGTAATGAAAGCTTTGAGGGTGATGGATATGTTCACTATCTTGTTTGTGATAATAGTCTCTTGAGTATATACATATATCAAAACTTAATAAATTGTATACTTTTAATACATACAATTTATAGTAAGTTGACAACACCTCAATTATCCAGCTTTTAAAAAATATGGTCTTGGGGCTTCCCTGGTGGCAAAGTGGTTGAGAGTCCACCTGCCGATGCAGGGGACACGGGTTCGTGCCCCGGTCCGGGAAGATCCCACATGCCGCAGAGTGGCTGGGCCCGTGAGCCATGGCCGCTGAGCCTGAGCGTGCGGTGTCTGTGCTCCGCAACAGGGGAGGCCACAACAGTGAGACGCCCGCGTACCGCAAAAAATATATATATATATATGGTCTTAACCAATAACTAATAATGCTTCACAATACAAGTTGGTTCCTAATTCAATCATTAAAAGTATTCCCTATTAATAATGTATATTTTAGTCATAAAATTTATAGGGCATCCTTACTTCCAAACTATTAAGACTGATTTGAACTGGCAAAATTCAGTAAATCATAAAGAAAACAAATGTCTTATTGGAGCAAAAGCTCTATGAACAATTCAAATATGTTTTCATTTAAAAAACATAAAATAACTAAAAAGAATAACAAACCATGTAAATTGTTGATTTTAAGTACAATTAAAACAAAAACAACCATGTGCTGTTATCTCCTCCCTCATATAACTGCTGCTACAGTTTCACATTCAATCCTCTAAAACTAACTAAAGCTGACCAAGACAAAGAGGGAAAGGAGCAACTATTTCCCATGTAGAGAAACGCTCTCTAAATGAGGTGAAGTTAAACAGAAATGTTTGGGGCTTCTCCCCAAATCCCTCAGCACCTAGACAATCACTACAAACCTCTTCCTCATCAAATCCTAATGGGAGATAGAAACAATCCAATTTCATTAAAGGAAGCCTCAGAGGAATCTAAAGGGCAAAGTTACTCAATTAGCATTACATAACTCCCTGCCTCCTCCTGGTTTAGGTACCCAAGCTCTCAAGTCTATCAAATACTCCCAACAATTACTGTCCTTCATTTGAAGGATTTTTTAAACCACAGGGAACAGGTAACTCCCTACTGTATCAGTCTACTTCATTACTTGCCCTTTTCCTTATGGTTCCTCTAGAACTGATGTCGATGTTCTCATACGTAGCACTCATGCTGAAATCAGAACCTGATTTAGAGAAGTAGCACAATGTGTTGTGGTGGAAGGAATATGGACTTTGGAATCAGACAGACATGGGTCCATACTTTAGTTCTAACACTTACTGCCTTATGACCTAAGTAAACTTCCTGAGCCTCTATATTCTCCCCAGTAAAAGAGTTGAATCCTCTTTCTCAATGGACAACAACTGATATTTAATGACATAATACATGTGAATTACTCAACACATAGGAGGGGCTCCATAAATGATAATCCCCTTCCTCTTAACTTTCTAATTAGAAGGCATTTTCTGAGGGCAAGGTACCTCTTCATTAGCCCTTATCTCCAGCTAATTTCATCAGACATTTTCACTGTGCTTTGTGTAACATGAAAGTCCCTTCCTACTAGTGGGAACACTATCTCTTGTCTGCCACCACTAGTGCATCCAAGAGGCAGCTATTACTGGGTTTTAAGAAAGAATCAGAAGTAGTTGGGCTGCACACTCATGTCCATTAGCTGCATTATTCACAACAGCTAAACGTGGAAACAACCTAAGTGTCCATCAATGGATCAATGGATAAGCAAAATGTGGTATATACATACAAGCCTTAAAGGAAATTCTGCCATATGCTACAACATGGATGAACCTTGAGAACATTATGCACAAAAAGGCAAATACTGTGTGATTCCACTTATATGAGGTAATTACAGTAGTCAAAATCACAGAGACAGAAAGCAAACTAGTAGTTGCCAGAGGCTGGGAAGAATGGTGGTTTCATGGGTATAGAGTTTCAGTTTTTGGAGATGAATGGTGGTGATGATCGCAAAACACTATGAATGTATTTAATACCACTGCACTGTGCACCAAAAAATGGTTACGATGGTAAATTCTATATTATGTGTATTTTATCACAATTTTTAAAAATTGGGAAAGAAGTTTTTTTAGACTAATGGCTGACTAAACTTGACTAAATCTAGCATCAACACGAGAGTTAATCACATAATTGCAACTCTGGGGTATCAAGTTCTTTCTGTGGTTCCAAATAAAATGCTATCTGAAAAGTTCTTACTGTCAAATCCTTCTACCTCCTGTTACATGACACAAACAAGCATCTTGTGCAGTTCCACCACCCTCAGTTTAATAAAGATAACAAGAATTCTGGCTGAGTTTCTCTCACGTCACCAATAATGGCACTAATAGCCAGACCGCAGAGGGATTTACAGAACTATTGCAGGCCCACACTTTGATTTGAACGTGTGCTTAGTAGTACTTGAATGAAAATGAATTCATTTCCCACAGAAACTCCCCAGATAAAACAAAAAACTTTTTGAAGGTTACAGTAAAAGGATACTCTAAACACTGTATCCTATAAGGCTGATCCTATAAGGCTGGTCAACATTACAGAAAATCAAAGTCTGGAATAAATGGGGAAACTGAAAATAAAAATTTACAAATCTTCCTCACACCAGAAAACACTTTGTTATACTTTTTTTGTACTTAAAATACTGAGCCACCTCAAAATAATTTCCAGTCCAATACCTAAAATCAACTAGTCTGTAAGCATTGTGAGATGAACACTATAAAATGTAGTACAAATATGACTCTTTCAAAACCATTTAGCAGTAATAAAACTCACAAATAAACATAAACCTTTGCCTCAAAATAAATCAGCTAACCTAAAAAGTTTAATGTGTTCTTTTTCATTTCTGATGGCTTCCTCATCAAAATGTGCAGGGGAACCCAAGTATATATGCCATGGGCAAATACATGCAATAAAGACAGGAAAAAGTGAGAATCTCAACTCTGATGGCAAAAGTGAAAGAATCATTCAACTGCAGAAGGACCAATGTAAATTTGATTAATATAATCAAGGATCTGAATCAATGAAGTTCAAAATTTTATGCAGAGTCACCTTCTAGGCAATGAAAGTCCTAAAGACAATCAATTAGTCAACTAATACTTCCTAGGCATCAAATATGCCTCAACATATTGGAATGGGGATGTGGAAATCAGTTTCTGCGCCTCAGTGGTACTTCTGGTCTAACTAACGAATAAAGCACAAAATCACAACATGTAAGCAGACTGAAGCAGTAAAGGCACCCACCCAGAAGGTGAAAGACCAGAGCTCTAGTCCCAACTCTGCCCCAACTCACTAAGATGTCTGTCCTTGGGCTAATCACTGAAACTTCTACAGGACTCTATTTTCTCGCCTAGAATAAGACAGGATAATTTCTAAGGCCTCTTCCACTCTGGATCTATTAATTCAAGTTGAAAGACAAGGGAGAGGAACTGGGCCTTAAAGAATTGGTAGGATTTGAATTGACTGATGGGAGAAGGAAGGATATTGCAGAGAAGGAGTATGAAAGTACAAATGGACGGACACACCTTGTATGATTTCACTTATATGAGATATCTAGAGTAGTCAAAATCATGAAAATAAAAAGTAGAAGGGTGGTTGCCAGGAGTTGGTGGGAAGGAGAAATAGGCCGTTGTACAGAATTTAGTTTCGCAAGATGAAAAACTCCTAGCGATGTTACACAACAATGTAAATATAGTTAACTGCACACTTAAAAAATGGTTAAGAGGGTAAATTTTATACTATGTATTTTTTAACCACAATTAAAAAGAGTCACAGAAATTAGTCTCCTAGCAGTCATACTAAGGCAAAAATATTTCAACTCGACTTCTAATGTCCAATTCTAATCCCTAAAATTCCTTTTTTCCCAATTAAAAAAAAAGTAGATGTGCGTTGCTAATGGTACATGGAGTCTCCCTCAACGGCAATAAAGCTGAAGGAGCATGTTGAGAAAACGAAGAAAGAGAAGACAATGCAAACACTAAGCAATAGCAGAAGATACAAAGCAGGCTAGTCAAACACAATCTAACTGTGTCATCCCCACCCACAATCTAGCCTAAGTCTCTAAGTAAAACTGTACAGAGGTTTCTCTTTACTCCAAAGATAAACTCTTCAACCTGCTTACAAGGCCCAGCACCCTCTGGCCCACCTCTCCAACCCCCTCTCTCACTAGATTCTTCTACACCCTTCCTGAGAGATACACAGATCTGTATCTTAAGTCCCCAGTCCTCTCCATGAACCCTGCCATCACAGGGTCTTTTTGCCCTTGCTGTTTTTTCCGACTGGATCACTCTTCCCTTCCTGTGCATCCTTCAGATCTCAGTTCAAATGTCACTTCTGTGACTTCCCTAACTCAAATACTTGTCACAGTTGCAGTTTTACATTCATGTGATTAATCTGATTGCATCCGCTGAGGACAGGGTCATGCATGAATTCACTCTCCCTAATTTCCAATGCTAAACACAGTGCCTAGTACCAAGTAAGCACTCAAATACTTGTTGAATAAGTGAATAAATGGGCACCAAACCTGTAAGAAAGCAATAAAATATCACAGAATGTCTGCTTAAGAGTTTGTGCATCTTCACAAATGAGTCTTTGGAGGATGCCCAAAGCAATTGAGCCTAAAATCCCTATTCAACTCTCACAGAAAAAATCAATTCAGATGCCTGTATAAATTTCTCTGGCTCTTCTATGTCTCTAAGCAATTGCTGAGCACTGTAAGTACTTAATAAATACTTATTGAGCTGAAATGAAATTATACTGTTTTGAATAATGGATTTTGATACATAAACTCCTATATTTTAGTCCCATATAATGTCATTTTCGAAAACTGTTCATATGTCTCAGTTTTAGCTCCACTGTCATTGGATTAATTATAATGTAGTTATCCAACAATGTTCAAATAAGGCTTAGAGTTTCCTTAGTCCCACTTCTTCAAACTCAGTTAAGGGAGGTTTTCAGTCTCTTGTATTTTCATATAAATTTTACTTTGTCAATTTCTGGGGGAAAAAAAGCCTGCTGGGATTTTAACAGAATTGCGTTGAACCTGTTTTCAAATGTAAATCAAAGATATTAACAACACCTGCCCCTACTCAACGTAGCAAATTTCACTTGAAATTCTTCCCAAACCTACTCAGTCCCAAGGAGAGCTCCTTCTGTAGACACAAAATCCAACTTACAAAATACTAAACGCACTAAAAACTGGAAAGCTAATTCCCAGTTAAAGGATCAGTTCAAAACGCTGGATTAAATGAATCTCCACGATCAACGAAGCAAATAAAGTATACCAGTTTGTAAAGCGCCAAGCGGCAGGCAAACACCAAGTATTACAATAAAGTGGCTGCTGTTCAAGGATCCTAAGGCGCCCCATCCCTGTCAACCCCAAACATCTGTATCCGGACCCATAAGAACGCGTCCACAGGTGACCCGAACCTCGGGAAGCGTTCTCTCTACAGCAATAGGCCCTGTTTAACTCTGCTTCTCCTCCCAGGACCCCATACTAGGCTACAAGGGAGGGCCGGCGGGGCTCGGGGGCGAGGAGACGGGCCTGGGAGACCGGGTGGGCTAGGAGCGTGGGGTGGGCAGGGGCGACGCCAGGGCCGGGGAGCGATTCCAGAGGCAGAGGGCACTCGCCCGGGGCCGCCGGCGCAGGTGCCCCCGAAGCGATACGGAGGCCTCGAAGGCCAGACCCGGGGTCGCTCCTGGGGAGGGATCGAGGTGGGGCGCGCGAGGAGGGGACGGGGAGGCCTCACCTTGTCTCCCGGGAGGCAAGCGCCGCCGCCGTCCCGCAGTTGCTAAGGAGAATGCTCTTCCGGGTCACGGTCGCAGAGTTATGGAGGCAACGGTGGCCGGGGGGGGCCAAAAGCGAGGCGCGGGGTGAGTGCGCGGCGGAGGCGGTGGTCTGTTGTACTTGCGCTGCGGCGGCCGGAGCAGGGCAGGGCCAGGCGGAGGGCACTCCCAACTGCTATGGCCTGGCCTCGCGGAGACGACTGGCTGTAACCGATGGCTGTTGCTGCCCGGTCCCCTGCTCAGGGGCCAGCCGCTGGCGGGAGCCCTCCCGCCCCTGCTCCTGAATGCCCCCAGCCCCAATCCTCAGTGCTGTGACCCGCCGGGCCGCCTCTCACCCAGCCGGCGACGCCTGCCCCAAACTTCTAGCTTATGGGTGTAGCCACGCCGGTCCTCTCCTGTGACAAGGTTTTACTCATCCTTGGATTTTCTCCACACCTGGTTAGTGAGCACCTGCTCAGGGCTAGGTGCAGGGCTGGCCCCGGGATACTGAGGGGGGCAACCCAGGCATGGTCCTGCCCTCCGAACGGATAGGCTAGGTGGGAGGGCAGGCAGGCAGTATCCTGCATATAGTATTGGGATGCGCAAGTGAAGGAAGCTAGGGGAGCCTGCCCTGGAGGCCTACCCAGGCTCAGGTGGGGAAAAGCTGATGGTGGAGACCTCAACCAAGTTAAAAGTGTAGGGAAGAGTGTTCCAGGGAAGACTGTAGGCTCGACTGAGAAACCCACTGAAAGGTCTGTACGCCCTGCCCAGGGAAGTGTGTAGAGAGGAGAGAATGGTTAAGGATGGAACCTAGAAAACATCAATATGGTAGCTGTGAACTAAGGAAGAGGAACACCCAAAGAGCAGGCAGAATGTTTGTTTGAAAGGCTGCTGAGGAGACAGCAGAAGAATTTCAGTAAGGAGGTGATCACCAGTGTAAAATGCCATGGGGATCCAGAGCCCAGTGGTGACCATAGAAAAATCAAGATTCAGGATTAGGTTGTCAAAGTTGTCAGTGGCTTGAATCTGTATAGTGAAGGAGTCTACCACCATATTTTCCTTGTTGAAACAAGGGAAAGAGATACACTAAATTGTTCCTGAATGCCTTAATGTTTTCAAAAGCACTGTCACAGTACTTGCAAATTTCAGGATTCCTCAACTAATAACCAATCTCCTTGAAGGTGGAAAATATTTGTTATTTAACCTTGCATCTACAGTGCCTGCCACATTCAAAGGCCTCAGTCAATGTTTGCCTAAAGAATAAAAGAACCCATGGGCCTCTGGTTTTTAATGTTCACACAGGTCCCTTCCAAACCCTCAGCAAAACTGTGATGTAGGCAAAACTTGTCTATTCAAACTGTAAAGAGTGGAAGAAACTCAGCAAGGACAGGAAGCAGAGGGTGGTAGAGGTCCAGGAATTCAATGGATGGGAGAGAGCCCAATAGAGCCAGAGATGGGAAGATCCAGAAGAAGAAAAGGACAAAGGATTGAAAACATAGTAGCTGGGCTTTCAGGGCCAGAAATGGGAGATAAAGCCAAAAATAGTTAGAAACAGGAATAGAAGAGGAAGGACAATTTTTGTACATAAATTGAACAGAGAGATCCCACTGAGATTGGACTGCTGGCAGAAAGTGCAGTGTCAGCCAGTGTGAACACTGCAGGGCTAGGTGGACATATCCCCGTGTCCTCTAAGTGAAGTGGGCCCTACACTTCCTCACATGGGCCAAAGGATAACCGTGGCACATGCTGGAGTGAGTTGGGATGAGAGGCTTGCCCCACAAGCATATCTCCATAATTCCAGTCCATTTCCATTATCACAAGTATTACAATAAGCTCCCCCCAAAAGAGAAATATTATTCTTCTCTGAGAGCCTAATAAATCCATCCACAATGGATGTGACCATACATCCATGGAAGGGAACCATGAAATTCAAAATGTGTGGCTGAAGAGTTTAGAACACCCGGCATATCAGCCAAAGGGGCCTAGGAGTAACATCAACAAGGCAGGACCAGAAAATGATTACAATTTGGTAAAGGGAAGTTAACTGTTTTGGGAACAGAAGGGACAAAATTAACTTGTAACCTAGAAAAAGGAAACCCCAAATACATGAAGTATAACAGATAAAGCCTACCCCACGTTCTCCTGGCAGCCTTGAATGTAGCAAATATTCTAAAGAACTGTGTTCTGCTGAAGGGCCAAGGTGATGCATTAGGCTCACCTTGGCTAGGCTTCTGGGACATTTCAATGGTGCCTCAAGAAATAGAAATTTATCATTGCTATGAAGGGCATATTCTTAGAGAACTGCAGGGAATTGTGGGTGAACTCTGTACTTCAAGGGTGGTATGGGCATGGAAGTTTCCAGGTGATGTGCTTTGTCTGACTGGTCTCTGGATGACGGATGCCAATTAATGACTGAGGAATGCCCCCAAAACCCAAGATATGAGTGGAGGACCGGAGTTACCATGCCCTGTTCTTATAGGAATTGAGCCACCTGCTGCCTCCAGGAGAATTCCATTTTGGCATTAGGAGGAACTGTGTCTGAAATCTAAGTTTTGGTTGCCCCAGAGCTTTCCATACCAACGCTGATTCCTAACCACCACCATCTCCAACTTGAGCTTCCTGGGTACTAACATCCACCCAGTCACAAAGCCAGACACCCAGGAGTCACCCTTGACTCCACTGTCCCCCATCACCACACTCTCACCCTAAACAGCCCAGTCCAAGAACAAGTCCTGTAGACTGTGTCATTCCCCCCACCCAATTCCACTGCCACCAGTTACGGTGAAAAGAGCAGATAACCAAGCAACTCGGGTTCAGTAAGAAGTATTACAACCTCAAAGATGAAGCAAGGTGATAAAGGCAGTGTGTGTGTGTGTGAACAGTGTAATGACCAAACAGCACAAAAACTTCAAGGAGATAAGATGAAATAAATTCATTCAACAACATGTTTTGATTGCCTTTCACATGCTAATTTTGCCTTAAAGGAAGTACAACATAATGAAAGGACTATTAAATAGGTTAAAGAAAAACCTAAGGTAGAATTGAACAAATTCCAACAACTCAAGTGAAAGAGTGCTTGCTGGCCTGGGGGTGTGACTTTGGAAGGCCCTAGATCTGTAGGGCCTTCTGTAGCCTACCAAAGTTCTCTTTGGCACTTTCTCTTCTTAACCAAACCTCAATATTTGTTTTCAGATATCAGTACTCCTCCAAGGACTCATGTATGGGGTGGGGGTGGGGAATAATTTCAGTGAAGAGTCTGTTTCTCCTTTTCCAACGCCCAACCCTGATTGAGTCTCTGCATTCTAGAGTTCTAGAGAGAAAACATCTGATTGATTGGCTCAGGGCCAGCCTATGAATTGGGTTAGGGGTCTGCTGGAGCCAATCAGCTAAGCAAGGGAAACAGAATCACCCAGTAGAATTATGGCTACTCAGGTATACACCTTCCTTAGGGGCTGTGTGTGTGTGTGTGTGTGTGTGTGTGCGCGCGCACATGCACACACACGTGCTCTTATTGGAGGGGAGGGTAGCAAAATTTCAATGAAGGGAGAACTGATAATTTTATGCACTGTATAGCCCATCTCCACAGATATGCATACCCTAGTCTGAAGAACAATGATATAATGTATAGTTGCCGTTAAATGTGACAACTGTATTTTTAAATATTTAACTTTTCAGAATGCCAAAATCAGACCAAAAGGATTTGACCTAGGAGGACTTGAAGAAGGTAAGAGAATGACAAAAATAATTCAGAATCTATTTATAAGAAAGAACAGTTTTGAATTAGAACAGATATAAAGAAATGTGTGCAGTCTACTTTTTGTTGGATAAATGAAAATATAGTAAAACACTAGGAAATTGTTACATTTGATCTCACTTAAATGAATCAAAAAACACAGCGTCCAATAGAAATCCTATATTAAAGAGAAAACAAAGAATTTTATTAACTGAGAAAAATACAGAGTAACACAGTTAGAACAATTATAAGATTACGTGTAAATGGACTAAATTCTCCTATTTAAAAAACAGAATCATAGACTGGATTAAAAAGACAAAATCCACACCTATGAATCTTGTTTTTTAAAGAAAAGGGAGATAGAATAATTTAAAAGCCTGGCTCAGATAAATCATGCTTACACAAAAGCAAGAATAGTAGGTCCCAGCTTGACTGAATAAGTTACATTCATCCCAGGATTCCTGCATATCTGGGCATGCCCTGAACACCAGTGGCAGGACCCACTGGAGGACTGTTTACATGAGAAGCTAGCATCCTAGGAAAGAACCCCTTCTTCAGGCAAAGCCAAAGAAAAGCCCAAGGACAGCAGGCTAGTATAATGCTGTGTGCAGCAGGAAGGCTGCAGGGAAAGTGCCAACAAAACAATCTGTTTGGCCTAAGGCAGTCCTGCTCTTTAGCTTTTCCACAGAATGGGGCACCAGCAAAGAAGGGTGCTGTTGGAGCTTGCTGGCATAAACTCTCCACAATACTCCATTCATTGGCCCCAAACACAGGCTCTAACCCAGCCCCACTGAGGGATTGTCAGCAAGTCCCTACACCTCAGGGGCCTCCGTTTCTCTTCTACAAAAGGGTGATTAAAGGAACTGATCCAAAAAGGGAAAATTGAGAAATAGAGAGCTTTCTCAAATGTACATTAAGCTTTCACAAAAATTAATTGCAATTTTGAAGCTAAAGATATTCACAATAGCAAAGCAAAGATTTTACACATACTTCCTCAGACTTCCATATGATAAAATTGGAGAGAAAGCCAGTACATCACCTATATGCACATGACCAGGCAAGAATAGAAGAAGGTTCTGTGATGGAACGATTAAGTTGAAAAGGCAACACCAAATATGGGGATGTTATGTTAAAGACAAACAAAAAAGAGATACGGGTACACAGTTAAAGCTGTATTGAAGGAACTCTGGTATCTTTCATGCTTATGGTAACAAGAAAAAGGGAAAAATTATCAACTAAATCTACACCTAAATTTTTTTTAAAGATATAACAAATTTTAAAAGGAACAGTAACAAATATGAAATCAAATAAATTAATTAGATAAGAGAATATCTGCTTAATATGCAAAACAGATTAAAAATGAACTAATATAATATTTACAGACTGCTAGTATAGCAAATTAAATACCCAAGAAAATACAAGAGAAACAAAAATCTAAAGACTATATAAACATAAAAATGTTTCAGTTATTAGGAAATACGATTCAAAGCTAAAATCAAATAAATTTTAAAATTAAAAGGAATTAACAATTTTGAATAAAACCAACACAAGAAGAAAATTCAGAACAACAGGAAAAGATTAGCAAAAGGGAAGGTTCATAAGAAATATAGAAAACCTATTCAATGAAGATTTGTAGAATGACTGAGTGAATTTTTTGAAAAAAGCACCTAGACTTGATATTGTTGTCATTAACATTTTCAACAGCAAGTAAATAAACAAAAATTCAATTCATTTTGTAAGGCAAATACGTCCACTTCCTGCCTACCTGTAAAGATAAAGATTACAATACAAAAAAGTTTTAAAGTTTTTGCCTCATACATAATTTTACCACTTTTGCACATGTATTTTCATTTTATTCTATTACTGGTACCATATTCTTATGTTGCAGAGTTGTATACTGTGCAGCTCTTTTACATCCCTTCTTTTACAAATTGTATCTTAGTATTTTCCATGTTTATTTTAGGGTTTTCTTTTATTTTTTTCTTTGTTATACAAATTATAAATGTTCACATGAAGAAGTAACTAAAAATTTATGAGTAGTTCCACTACCTAAAGTTAGATAGATTGTAGATTGGTAGGTAGTTGGATACGTAGTACATACATATATACATACAGACATACATACATGGGTAGGTAGGCATACATTTGGATTTGGATTGGAATATACTTTTAAAAAATTTTTAAACTGAAGTATAATTCACATAACATAAAATTCACCATTTTAAAGTACACAATTTAGTGGTTTATAGTATAGTCACAATGTTGTACAGTCATCACCACAATAAATTTTAAAACATTTTCACCACACCATAAAGAAATCCCATACCATTAGCACTCCCCATTTCCCTCCCAACCTTCCAGCCCTAGGCAATCACCAATCTACTTTCTGTTTCTATGGATTTCCCTATTCTGGACATTTTATATAAAAGGAATCATACAATACATGACCCCTTATGACTGGCTTCTTTGTCTTAGCATAATGTTTTCAAGATTCATCCACGTTGTAACGTGAGTCACTAATTCATTCCTTTTTATGGTTAAATAATATTCATATATATAACATATATGTCACATTTTGTTTATCTGTTCATCAGTTGCTGGTCTTTTGGGTTCTTTCCACTTTTTGGCTATTGTGAATAATGCTGCTATGAACATTCAAGTACAAGTTTTTGCATGAACATATGTTTTCAATTCTTTTAGGTATATATATAGTTGTAAAAGTGCCTGGTCATATGTGCTGGGTCATATCATAACAGTGCCATTTTACATTTCCACCAACAATGTATGAGGGCTCCAATTTCTCCACAACTTTGACAACATTTGTTATTTTCCATTTTTTAAATATAGCCATTCTAGTGGAGTAGTATCTAGTAAAGTGGCATCTTATTGTAGTTTTAATTTGCATTTCCCTAATGGCTAGTGATGATATTTATTGACCATATGCATATCTTCTTCGGAGAAATTTCCATTCACGTCCTTTGCTCATTTTTTTACTTGGGTTATTTGTCTTTTTATTGCTGGGTTGTAAGAATTCTTTATGTATTCTGGATTCTAGGCTCTTATCAAATAAAATGATTTACAAATATTTTCTCTCATTTGGTGTGTTGTCTTTTCACTATCTTAATAATGTCCTTTGATGAAAAAAGTTTTAAGCTTGGTGAAGTCCAAATTATCTATTTTTCCTTCGGTTGCTAGTCCTTTACGTATCATATCTAAGAAACTGTTGCCTGATACAAGGTCATGAAGATGTATACCTATGTTTTCTTATGAGAGTTTTATACTTTTAGCACTTACGTTTAGATCTTTGATCCATTTTGAATAAATTTTTGTATGTGGTGTGAGGTAGGGGTCTAACTTCACTCTTTTGAATGTGGTTAGCCAGTTGTCCCAATCTTCAAAACACTATTCTTTTCCCATTTAGTGATCTTAGCATCCTTGTCAAAATCAATTAACCGTAGATATATGGGTTTATTTCTGGACTCTCAATTCTATTCCATTGATTTGTCTACTTTTATACCAGTGCCACATTTTCATGATTACTGTAGCTTTGTAGTAAGTTTTGAAATTGAAAAGTGAGTCCTCCAGTAGAATATACTTTAACATTGTTTTGTTACTCTTTCACTTCAAAAACTTGAAAATATTCACATAACATGTCAACAAATACAATTCTATAGCATCAATTTAAATAAATGTGTAATATCCCACGTGAATTTTCCATTAGTTATTTGACTAGAATTACAGCATATTGTTAGATTCATAGGTTATTTCCAATACTTGTTATAATAAACAATTTAATTTTTACTTATTAGAGGCTTATCTTGGATACTATAAATGTATTTTCTTCTGAGTATATTTTTTTCATGACTTCATCCAATTCTCTATTAAGACCTTCAATCCAAGTAACTTGTAAAATCTCTTATTAAAGTGTAATATTAACCATTTTCTGTCATTCTTGCTATAAACAATTTCCTGTCCATTTTTTCTCATTTATTTATTTTTTTAATTTATTTATTTAATTTATTTATTTTTGGCTGTGTTGGGTCCTCTTTGCTGTGTGTGGGCTCTCTCCGGTTGCGGCGAGCGGGGTGGGGCTACTCTTTGCTGCGGTGCACAGGCTTCTTATTGCAGTGGCTCCTCTTGTTGTGGAGCATGAGCTGTAGGCACGCGGGCTTCAGCAGTTGCAGCACGTGGGCTCAGTAGTTGTGGCTCACGGGCTCTAGAGCACAGCCTCAGTAGTTGTGGCGCACAGGCTTAGCTGCTCCACGGCATGTGGGATCTTCCCGGACCAGGGATCGAACCCGTGTCCCCTGCATTGGCAGGCAGATTCTTAACCACTGCGCCACCAGGGAAGTCCCTGTCTCATTTATTTTTAATTTACAGGAACGGAACAGCACCCAGGGCATCTTGCTGATTAGAATATTTTGGAAAAAAATGAAAACTGAAGGTAAGCTGATTCTTAATCTTTCAAAAGCGGCCTTTTATTCTGCTTGGGAGATATAAACCCTTGTTATTTTTCTGTATTTATTTTGCAAAGTAATACATTCATCTAGTGCAAAATTCAAGAGATACCAAAGAGTAGCCAGTGAATAAATCTCCCCCCATCCCTGTCCAACAGCACCCAGTTCCCCTGTCTGTTACCAGTTTCCTCCATCCCAATATCTATCATCCATCCATCTGTCCATCCAATTGACATTTTCATGGTGCCTGCTCTGTGTGAAGACAACCAGGTACAGTGTTCAGAGAGATTTGAATCCCATCTCCACCACCGACAGCCATGGCCTTGGGCAGACCACTTGGTCAAGTCTCAGTTTCCTCATCTGTGAAATGAGGATAAAGATAATCACCTCATGCATCATTGAGCGGATATATATAAGGTAACTGGCAGAAGCCTGGGTGCTGTGCATACCACTGTGAAGCCAGATTTCATGTCCTCAAGAGCTCTGTTCAAGCACCCCTCTTAGGTCTGCATCTTAGTTCCCCCTTCTTGTTTCCCCCGCTTTGGATCAGGCAATTTTTGTGGCTGCCAACCTAGAATCTTTCATGTTCTCTCCTCCCACTGCAAGGAGGTCTGCCCACAGGGCCAGGCCCTGCAGACAGCCATGAGGTGGAAGCCTGGGGCTTTCCACTGCCTCATACTTTCCATGAGGATTTTTAACTAAATCCTCAAACATCACATTCACCAGTGTTATCTTGTCAGATGCTGTAAAAACGTTTGCACTTTTGTCTCAACATTATGGATGGCATGTGTTCAACCATGGGGAGAAAAGATAGACAATGAACTCACTCACCTTATTCAGGTGTCATAGTTTTGTTCTTCTTGAAGAAAAACAGTCACTGAACTCTGTTTGAAAATACTGGTCAACATCTTCCCTACCAGCTATGCCATCTGTCTGCAGAGAAGAGCAAGTTTTTAGTCTGAAAATACCCATATCCAGACGTGGGTTTATTTTATTTATTAATTTATTTATTTTCTGGCTGTACCTCTCAGCTTGCAGGATCTTAGCTCCCCAACCAGGGATTGAACCCGGGCCCTGGCAGTGAAATTGCCGAGTCCTAACCACTGGACCGCCAGGGAATTGCCAGTGGGTTTATTTTTTAACAAAGTGTTCTCACTGTGTCACTGAACACACTAAGGAAACACACTCTGGGGAGGGGCACCTTCGGAAGATGGAGGGCTTCTTGGAAGAGACCAAGGCAGGGAAGCTGGTGCGTTTGGGGGAGTTGCAGCCTGGAGGCCAGTCTCTCCCTCCATTCCTGCCTTTGGTTTCTTCTGCACAAGGGAACTGCTACCTGTGAGGTGACCAGGTTGTCTCCATACCAGTCATCCTCTGGAGGAAGCTGAGAGCTTTCCCCCCAACCCCAGCTAGGTCTCCCCACCAGCCCAATGTCTGGAGGTGTAGGCAGCCAGGCCCCAGAGGGCCCACCCTACCTCCCTTCTCTCCAGGCACAGTATAGATACACTTTATCTGGATCAGAGGAGCTGGACTAGCTCCACCCAGAACTGGGTTCTTAGTGAAATCTCAGCTGAAAATCCCATGGCCTCGTGTACCCAGTACATCCCCAGAAAGGCCTCCCAGGATCTAAGTCTTTAGATCTTTAGATCTTTCTCTTGCAACTGGCTGTGGGGGAGCCCCAAAGGGTCCATCTTCACAGCCAGGTGCTGTGACCGGTAAGACTGGCGAGGTGAGCAGGGAGTCACCGGGGCAGCAGCAGGAGGTATCCATGGTTACCTGGCTGTTCGGTATAACAGATGCCTTCTTTATATGTGCCTGTTTTATCCAGTTCATATATGGGAATTTTTAGCAATGCACTATTATTATTGCTTTAAATCTATTTGTCCGATCCAGATAGTTGAGACCTGCCTCTATAAATTTGGTCCATCTCAGAACCCCCTGTTCTATTTTTTTCAACCCATCTAGTCCTTTACCAGTAACACATCCTTCATTAGAATTTATAACACACTTTTGTATCTAGGAGGACATTTATGCCTTAAGACTTTTCTTCTTAAAAAACTTTTTGATTATTTTCATAAATTTATGGTTCCTGAGAAAATTTGGAATCAATTTTTCAGCAATCACAAAGATACTGAGATTTTGTTTGGAATCATGTTAAACTTATGCAGAACTTAGGGCAGAATTAACATCTTTATTATACTAAATCTTCTTATGGGGACACGTGATACAACTCTCCATGTAGTCCAGTGTTCCTTCATATCCCATAACATTAAATTATGTTTAATTTTTGATATGGCTATTATTATTGGGCTTTTTAGATGTATTTGCTGATGGGTTATTATTGTCATATAGGAGGGTATTTTATTTTTATTTTTTAAAATGTATTTTGTATGGGGCCACTTTTATATTTCCTGTAAATGATCACTTCACTAAACCCAATAATAAGAATTGGAAAACAGGAGACTATATTATCATTATACGTCAAGATATTGCAGGGTGGTGGTGGTGGTGTGGTGGTGTGATGAATTGGGCGATTGGGATTGACATATATACACTGATGTGTATAACATTGATGACTAATAAGAACCTGCTGTGTAAAAAAATAAATAAAATAAAATTTTAAATATTAAAAAAAAAGGTATGACCATATATCAACCCTCCAAAAAAACAACCAAAAAAAATACCAAGAAAATAGTGAAAAACTATTAATACAATAAGAATATTTAGTTATTAGTCCAAATTTTAAATTAACACGTAAACATTAATAGTTTTATTTATGTCAGCAATAACTGATAATAAAACATAATTTTTAAAATCCACAGCAAGAAAACATTGTTTTTTAAATCCCATTTGTTATGGCCACAAAAACTATAAAAAAATCAAGAATAACTTAATAAAGATGTGTAAGACCTATATGAGAAAACTTTAAAGCTATGGAAAATGGAAAAGCACAACTTGTCCCTGGATAGGAAAACTAAATATTGAAAAGATGTTAAATTGCCTTAAGTTTATATGTAAATTCAAGAAAATGCCATAAAATCATAGCAGGATATTTGGTGGACTTGGGTAAATTTTTCTAAAGTTCTTCTGGAAGATAAATATAGAAGAAGAATAAAGAATTTCCTGAAAAAGAAGAGTATCTTGGGACTGATAGGCCCTACTAGATATTAGAACATATTTTTAAACCACAGTGAATAAAACAATATGGTCAGGAGTAAGCAGGCAAAGCAATAAAACAGAGTCCAAAACTTTACATAAGTATGTATGAGAATTCAGCATGAGAACAGTAAAAGTTTAAACTGGTGGGAGAAAAACTTAATGATTATAATTTTTTGAAGTATAATGTGTCAAAATTAAAAAGTACATACAAGCACACCTCACTTTATTAGGCCTCACTTTATTGTGCTTCACAGATACTGCATTTTTTACAAATTAAAGTTTTGTGGCAACCCTGCACCAAGCAAGTCTATTGGCACCATTTTTCCAATAGCATTTGCTAACTTCGTGTTTCTCTGCCACATTTTGGTGTCACAGTATCACTAACTTTTTCATTATTGTTGTATTATATGGGTCTGTGTTCAGTGATCTTTGATGTCACTACTATAACTCACTGAAGGCTCAGATGACGCTTAGCATTTTTTAGCATTAAACTATTTTAAAATTAAGGTATATACATTTTATTAGAAATAATGCTATTGCACAGTTAATAGAATACAGTATAGAATAAACATAACTTTTATGTGCACTGGGAAATCAAAAAATTCATTTGACTAGCTTTATTACAATATTCACTTTATTATAGTGCTCTGGAACCAAACCCACAGTATCTCTGAGGTGTATGCCTGTAATATTTCTATAATTTCGTGTTAGAGTCACTGAAGAATGAGAAGATTTTTTGCGTCTGGAACACTTTTCAAAATGTCAAGTGAATTTATCCTTTCCAGGGATGTAAACTTGTCCAAGGCATTGACTTACAATAAAAAATTTGGAGAGAAGCTCTGTTTTTCATAGGGACAATATCATAAAAAGGAGGTTTCTTGTGATTAGCTAAACTCAAAGCTCTCCGCCAGATAAGGTGAATTTTCAAAAGGCAATTACATCTCCAGGTTTTGTTCAATTTCAATGTTATGGAGGTAAGTTTATGGACTTCATGAATCCATTCCTATTTCCCTAAGAAGCATCAATTATTTTTCACCATACCAAAACCAACGTAATGGGAAAGCCATAGGCTTCGCCTGCTTGGCAGGCAAGTAAGATCACACGTACATTCATGGCCACATTACCCTGGCTTTGGGACCTCCCTGCCTTGCCAGCAGGAAGGCCAGTTGATTCGTAGGTGAAACCTCCCCTAATATGTCAGGTCCTCCTGTAGTGCTTGGATATGTCCCTGAATCTGTCCTCCTGGAGCTCCTCCAGCTGCCTGCTGGGGAAGCAGAAATCCCGACAGTCCCTCAGGGACAAAAGACTTAACCACTTCAGGGCCCCACCCATCTCCACTCCCATCCTCAGCCTCACTCACTAGCTTTGGTGCCTCCAGCCCTGTAGCCCAAACGCCCGAGGTCCCTGGCTCTCCTGGTCACGGTGCAACTGCAGCTCCAGCCACAGGGAGAGCCCCAGCAGTGCCTCTGAAACAAAGTCCCTATACTAGTGCCTGATTTCTGCCACCTCTGCTGCCACCTTGGAGATTAACACTCCCACGGGGGTCCTTAGATGAGAAGGGAAGGGAGAGGCTGCCTCTCCATGTTGCCAGGGTGTCCAGGGAAAGCACCAGCAGCCCAAGGCAGCACAGCCTTTCCTGTTCACACACAACCAACCCCCCTGGTCCCACCCGTGGTGCCAGCAGGCTTGGATGACCAGAGATGGGAGTGAGCTCCTGCCTGGGAAGACTCAATTCCCTACACTGGGGCACAGAAACCCCAGTGTGACCTCAGGCTGGGGGTTGCTTTCAGGACTCCTGTAAGTCCTCGTGCTGGTTGTTCTCCACTTACCGTCTCACCTCCCAAATCCATTCTCTTCATTCTCTGCCCTGCTCGGCCATGTTCTGGCAGTGACTGCTTTCTCTGGTTACAAGTACTATTGAAAGGCCCCTCTTTCATGTTCCAGCTCTCCGTCACTATCCCCTATTAATCCCTTTATCGTGAATAGTCCCCTCACTAAATTCTCCCAGTTAAACCCTCTGAGTTGCCGTGAACCTGACTCCAATGCCCCTCACCCCAGGATGCTTGGGCAGACAAGTGACTCCTAAAAATGATGAAATAGACCATCCTATCAGTAGAATAACTGAAGATTGAGTCACATTAGAAAAATAGAAAAATGTACCATTTCTTTTTTTTTTTTAACTTCCCTCTTTTTTTATAATTTATTTATTTATTTTTGGCTGTGTTGGGTCTTCGATGCTGCGCGTGGGCTTTCTCTAGTTGTGGCGAGTGGGGGCTACTCTTCATTGTGGTGCGTGGGCTTCTCATTGCAGTGGTTTCTCTTGTTGTGGAGCATGGGCTCTAGAGCACAGACTTAGTAGTTGTGGCGCACGGGCTCAGTAGTTGTGGCTCGTGCGCTCTAGAGCGCAGGCTCAGTAGTTGTGGTGCACAGGCTTAGTTGCTCCACGGCATGTGGGATCTTCCCAGACCAGGGCTCGAGCCTGTGTCCCCTTCATTGGCAGGCAGATTCTTAACCACTGCACCACCAGGGAAGTCCCAAAAATGTAGCATTTCTTGCATGTCAGTGTTGCAGAGCAAATGTACACTGTGACCCAAAGTTGGACCGCTGTGAGCAGTCAGGTTCTCTGTGAATTGGCCACTCTGAGCCCTCTCGTATTCTTCATCACTCCGTGAAGAGATTTCAGGTGCATACGATTGTTTGTCACCCTTCACTAATGCTGTCTCCTTGGCTTCGGCTCCAGGGGCAGAATCTAAACCCAGTTGCTCAGAGAGGAGCCCAGTTCCTCACACAGATCTGGAGTTTGCTCCTTAACCCGCAAGTCCCCAAACCAGGCTGTTTTGGTTACAGAGACATTGATCAGATATAATCTCAAGCGGAGTAAAACGGTTGGATTCTGCCCTCCTTTGTCTTTAAGTTATACTTTAATGACTTGATGTCTCTTTTAGAGAAGCTGGATGCTCACCGCTCCCAACTGCGACCCACAGAATACTGCACTAGAGAAAGTGAAAAGTTACACATCCTCCTGTGACGTGGACTGACTGCCATGAGTTAGTATGGACTTAGTAAATGGTGAGAGCTGCTACCTAAGTACTGCCAGGAAGAGATGGCTAAACGTCAGTAATTTTAAAACATCATGCTTTCTGGACAAAGTTTTCTCAACTGATGACAGGCTTGTAGCTAAACAACTTAATAAAGGAATTCAAAAATTTTAATTACTGGGTCTAGCAGTGTGTTCTGTAAATAACACTAGCCTGGAGGTTTCATCAAGAAATAATAATTGTCTAAAGTTAGATGTTTTATGTTTTATTTGGAATTTTTAAATGATTGTAGTAGGCGATTGGTAACACCTGCATTAAAATTTTCCATATTAAAAAATAAAGCTGGATCCCTACCTCACACCTTAATAAATTCCAGATGGGTTAGAAGTAAAAACGTACACATAAACCAACACATACAAAACTCCATAAAAGTACTAGGGAAAAGAGTGATGTTTATTTAATCTTGGGAGGTGAAAAGATAGACCTTTCTAAAAATGACACCAAAGCTAGAAACCATTTAAAAAATATGATGGATTTGACTATATAAAAATCTGAGACTTCCATATGGTATTCACATGTATTTAAAAGTCAATGCAGAAACTGAGAAACAGCATTTTGACATGTGAGAAGCAAAGGCATAATGTTCCTGATATATAAAAAGCCATTACAAGTCAGTTAGGAGTAAAAGAATACTCCAGTAGGAAAATGAGCAATGGATATGAAGTGGAAATTGACCAAACTTTGCAAATGGCCAGTGACTTCATGAGAGGATGTTCAACGTTACCTGTAGCCGAGGGAAGATTTAAAGAAGAAGAAAGGAAAAAGAAAACCACACTTGCCACCACCACAGCAAAACTCCTGGGATGGTCTATCCTTAACCACCAGATGAACAAAGGTGCAAAAGATTGTAACACCCAGTGTTGGGGAGAGTTCTGAAAAGGGCTTTTCACACTGCTGGTGGGAAGAGTGTAAGTATATACAACTTTTTGGAGAGAAGTTGGTCAATAGGTATCAGAAACCTTTTTAAATGGATGTTTTTTGACCTAGTAACACTCCCGTTACCCCGATCTGGCCTTGAGGGAAGGGACACAGTTTCCTTTGACTGCGTAATCCAGAACATAGGACTGGCTCCTCCTAATTTCCCCAGCAGAGCAAAGGCCAGGCTGCCTGAAGTTGCCGGTGACTGGACTGACAGCACGGCACAGACAGCAACGTAACAGCCACTGCAGGCCCAGCCCCAGGCCAGGGTCACTCACTGGAAGCCCCTGCTTCCATTTGGCCAAGGGCAGTCATCACCCCTCTCCAGAACTGGCCCCGGCCTCTCCTTACAGCAAAGCCAGGCCCCACTGACCCAACCATCAGCTTCAGAGAGAGGATATCTTTCCACCACCCTCCCCATTCTTCACTTCCTGCCCCTGCACCTGGGTATTTCCTCCAGCCTACTGGGTTGGGGTCTGATTCTCTGGCCCCGTTAAGATAATCACAATATACTGCAAGATCTAAGCTCATCTGTGGTCATATTCTTGCATCTATAATGGTAAAAATATGGAAACAACGTACAAATCCAACACTAAGAAAGTGACTAAGTAAACTGAGACCTCCATACATTAAAATGCCATAGAAAATGATGACATACACCTATATATATTTACGTGGAATTAAGAGGATAGGAGAATTACATGAGTCAATCCAAGTGCTCAGGACAGGACCAGCCACGTAGAACGTGCTCAAGAATTGTGGTTAAGTGGAAAAAGAGGCGACAAAACAGTGTTATGGTTCAAAAGCATTTTATTATTAAAATATCTGCATCTTTATGTGTATATATACACAGAAAAATATGTGGAAGGGTACAAACTGAAATGTAAGCAGTGCCTGTTTCGGAGTGGTGGCTTACACATCCATTTTCACCATTTATATTGTCTGTGTTATAATGATCATGTAATACTTTATTTCTTCGGACTGATTCAGGGAATGGACACAAAAAAAGATTTCAAGAATTTTCTGGTCAACCTTACCTTGACGTGAAAAATCTTGACACGTGAACTTGGTGATGCAGCACAGGTTACCTATGAATCAGGAAAAAGAAAAACTATTTTCATTTTTCAAAAGTTAGAATATAATAAAGAACTTTCATAATTTTTTAAACATTACCATGTTTGAGGCCCACTCGGAGAACTGTGACTATGGGAAGTCAACCCCCTACCACCCCCTGGTCTGGAGGGGACCAAATTCCTTTCTGTGGAAAGTTCAACTGCCCTCAGGTATTTGCCCAGGTTCTCCCAGCTTCAGTGCAGCAGGAACCCTGAGATTGAACCCCACAAGCAGCTCTAGGCTGACCACCTTATGCACTACAGCAAAGAGATTTCTTCCTTGCCAGCTCCAGAGAGGGAAAAATCCCTGGAAGTTCTTTGAAGGGCCTGGCTTGGGCCACATACCCAGCCCCGAGTCAATCATGTAGCCACGGGGATGCAACCTGTTGTAGACAACTGTTGTTCTTCAATTCCCACTACCTCTTACCCTTACCGTTACCTCTTACCCATTGATTTGGTGATGGTAATCAGATCTGCTTTGGAGACCCATTCTTCCCTCATTTGTCAGGGTTCTTTTGGGGCTGTCAATCTCCATACCCCACCTCTTGGCCCCAGAGACGTGCACTTGAGCTAAACCTGGCCAATCTATGAAAAACCATCTTCCCAGCCACAGTGATTGGGGACTCAGACAAATGGGGCCAGGCGGTTCTTTTCTAACATTCGGTCTAGATGTCAGAGGAAGATATCTGAAGGTGTCTCCATCCTCGCCTCCATCCCCCAGCACATGGAGAAAGGTCCCCTACAGTGGGAGAGAATACAGTCATTACACAGAGGCAGAGGAGAGCTGTGGGGAGAAAGAGATGTGGCATCGTTTAAATCACTGTGCCTGGCTGTGATTAGCTAATAGCCACCCTCCTTGGGCTTCCCAGTTATGCAAACAATAAAGTCCCTTACAGCTTGAGCTGGGTTTCTGTCATAGGCCAACTCAGGGGCCTGGGCCTGGTGAGATCTAAACCATGTGCCTATGTCTGTGGTCAAAGGGATAGGTCACTGAGATTGGTAGACCCCAATAAAACCACAGGGTGGGAGTAGAGGAAGATTTCCCCCAAAGAAGGGGGGCTGCAGAGGGACAGAGCAAACAATAATAGCCAAGCAAGTATGGAAACGTCATTTATCAAATAAATGGGGGTTTTATCCACTTCTAGTAGTCTATCACAAATCGGTTGCCGAAAAATAAAAGTACATAGAAAATTTAGTTAATAAAGTTGGATATATTAAACTTTGTACCCTACAGACAATGGTCCTATTTTTGAGTACCCATTAAATCTTTATAAAAATAACATATATACAGGTACAAAGAAAATCTCAGTAAAGTTCAATTCTTAGAAATATTATAAGTTCTATTCTCAGACCACAATGCAATAAAATTAAAACTCCATAAGAAAAGTTTAAATGAAAATAAAATACAACTAATTAAAATTAAATTTAATTTTATACAAGTTTATAATGTAATAATAACGTTTATATGGAAAAGCAAGTTTTCAGGAATTTTTTTAATTTGAAGGCAAAACTAGGGAAATACCAACCAATCTATAGAACATATGTGGCAGTTGTCAAAACTTTATGGTAGAGCAGATGTGAACACATTTATTTGCATTTAATATATAACAAATCACATGAAAATAAAATGATGAAAAAAATTATCACTACATTCATACGGGAAATGGATAATAATAACGTGTGAATAGCAAACTCTTATTCATACTATTTACCAGAGAACATTCCAGACAGGTTAAAGTTAACTACACACATGTATACACGTACACAACCATTAAAAAAATAAACCCACAACAGAAGAATATAAGTGTTTGCTCACCCAGTCTACTGAGACAGTGATGTCAGGACAAAGCGAGGGTTTCAGAGCAAACAGACCTCTGAGTTTCGGTTCCACCTGAGGTGCTTACTCAAATATTTAACATCTGTGAGCTCAGTTTCCTATCTGCACAATATAGGTAAAAATACCCAATTCACAAGAATCAAAGCCACTTCGTGGCCCACACTTTAGCCTCTGTGATGGACTTCCTCAGGCTGGGTGCTGGGGTTGCAGTGGGGCACCTTTAAGAACAGATGGCCCTGGGGAGAAAGGTCTGAGTCAAGTAACCACACAAGCACATAATTGAAGTATGGGAGGCTATGAGAATAGATTATATTTTTTAAATTTGTAAACATCGCAATATAAACATACAGAAAAGCAATGGAGTGAAAGAACACTTCATGATAAATATGAACAATAATATCAAAATATTTATGAAACTGATAAAATCATTTAGAAACTAGAGGGAGACAAGGCAACACTGAAGGTCTCTGGCAAATACGAGTAAAACTGCAGCATTAGCAGAGGACTTGGACAAGAGTACCCTAAATATGTACTCCAGGTCATACCCATCGGCCCAGAGCAGGTGAAGAGCTACCAAACCACAGTGCGCTCACATCATCCGACTTTTCAATGAGCAGTTCCTCTGACTGAAGAAACAGAGCAAGAGAGGAAGGGAGAGAAGGAAGGAAGGAAAGAAGGAAGGGAGGGAGGGAGAAAAGAGAAAAACCCTATTTGTATCGAGATGTTTTTACCTGTATAATTTGTAAGCACACGACACTTAGCCCAAATCCTGCCTGTGAGCTACTAATATTGCAGACTACTTAGATCCATGGAAAAGGTTATACAAAATAACATTACATGAAAAAGCTGATCACAAGATATTAAGTGCACACTGATTCTAACTAGGCACGAATTTTGCCGGGAGGATCTGAAAGCCTAGGCGAGAAGTAGACAAGTCATGTGATATTGGTAGAGGTATTTGTACACTTGCCATAGGTTTGACATTTCTGTTGATCTTGCACTGTATCATTGGGTCAATATTCTATTTTTTAAAAAAGGATTGATTTTAAAAAAGAACCTTCACAAATGAGCTTATTTACAAAACAGAAATGGAGTCACAGACGTAGAAAACAAACTTATGGTTACCAAGGAGGAAAGGGCGGAGGAGGGATAAATTGGGAAATTGGGATTGACATATACACACTACTATATATAAAATAGATAACTAATAAGAACCTACTATATAGCACAGGGGACTCTATTCAGGACTCTGTAATGACCTATATGGGAAAAGAATCTAAAATAGAATGGATATGTGTATACGTATAACTGATTCCCTTTGCTGTACAGCAGAAACTAACATAACATTGTAAATCAACTGTACTCCAATAAAAATTAATTTAAAAAATAAAAATAAAAAAGAACCTTCATCATTCTAGCCAAATAAGCTCGATGTTGCCCAGGTCATCTCCAGGCTGGATTCTGGAGAGTTCCTCAGGCCGAGATTTCCAAGCGAGCGAGAGCAGATCTGTGAAGGGCAGAGGCCTGGCAGGGCAAGCAGCAGGGGCTCCGCCTGCAGGACACAGCTGCCCGCTGCACCTGGCCTGGGGAGAGTCTTATCGCATGAGCTCTTGTGAAAGCCCCACGCCTCCAGGTCTCCAGCAAACATTTGCCATTCCTTTCCTGTCACCACCCAGCTCTGCCCCTGTGCCCATGAGCTCATCGCCGCGGGGCAAGTCCTCCTGAGGTCAGATAACTGCCAGGGGCAGCTCCTTTCCCAGCCTCCTGGCCCTGCCCTGCCCCCCGGGGAGACACGGGGCTGCCCTGACTCCTGCTCTGTGGTTCCCCACAGAACAGAGAGCTGTGTGAGCTCGACTGAAGTCCTGGGGGTGAACAGGCCCTCCCATCCAAGCGCCGCCCGCCCTCCCAACCCCCCATCATGGCCTTGCCTTGTTCTGGGGACTGCTCAGCCCCTGGGACCAGGCAGACCCCTGTCCACGTCTGAGCCACTGTCCTGTTTCTGTCTCAGTCTCTGACTCTGCGGCAGCCCTGGACCCAGCAGCCTCCCAGGTGGGTGTCAACCAGAGGAGATGCTGGGAGAGGGGAGTTGAAAGCTGTGAGGATCCCCACCCGAAGGCAAAAAGGGAGGCTGTGCCCCGCCGGCCCTGGTTCTCGGCCCCTTTTCCCTGGCAGCTTTAGCCCCGCCCCCATCCTCACCCACCCACCCCGGCTGGTGGGGGAGGGCTTCTCCATGTGGGTCACAGCTGATTCGATCATGGAGCTCAGGTGTGAGGGCCAAGCCCCCAAGCCCGTAGCTTGCGGGAATCCAGGGTGGTCCCAGGGGTCCTTCTCTCAGGGTCTCCCTGGCCTGGCTCTTTTCCCATGTACGAGACTCCCTGCCTTGCCCTGTCAGAAGCCCGGCCCAGCCCACCTCCCATGCTGGACGGCTGCAGCCCCAGACCACCTGATGCACGCCGCCCACCACGGCCGCACACACACGGAGGGCTGGTGTCCTGTCACTAGAGCTCTCCGTCTCCCCAAACCAGTGTTCCCCACCCATCCAGGCCTGTCTTTCCCAGACCTCCCAGGAATTAAACAGGAAAGAATGAGAAAAGGGGACAGTGCCGTGGCAGAGAAATGGCCGCTGACAGATATGACAAAGGCCCCAGAACTCGAAGCCCCCCACCCCGTAGATGGGCCCCGGCGGCGGAGGAGCCGCGTCCTCGTCTTGGCCAAGCCTCTCAGCACATTCCCACGGGAGCCGCGCGGCGCAGCGTGGAGACAGCTGTTCCTCTCGGCAGATGTGCTCGCGGGGAGCGGGGTGCTCGCTCCCAGCCCGATCGTCGTGAC
The DNA here is from genome assembly GCF_949987515.2 of Delphinus delphis. NCBI lineage: Eukaryota > Metazoa > Chordata > Mammalia > Artiodactyla > Delphinidae > Delphinus > Delphinus delphis. The sequence goes on from NC_082689.1 coordinate 8,098,736, forward strand.
TCGCTGGAGTCCAGCCAGCTCACCCATTAGGCCCTGCGGCCTGCTGAGCCCCGTGTGGGGCTGAGGGCAGAGCCAGGAGTCGGTCGGGGCCTCCACGGCCCCATCTGCGAAGTGGGGCGGCTGGTCGTTTCGCCAGCTCCTTCCTTCTGCAAGGACAGAGGCTGTGTCTGTCCCTGCTGCCCCCTGAGGCTTAGTACGGTGGCCGCCTCCAGTCTCTGTGCACTTACCGAGCACCCACTGTGTGGCAGGCGATGTGCGGAGAGCTGGGGCGACTGAGACAGACAGGGAGGTCCCTGAGAAGCTGACAGAGGGAGAGAAGGAAGCCCCACTGGTATTAGGGCTGTGGGACCCCAAGGCTGGGGCCCGCACTGTCTGTGCTGAACTGGAGGACAGGCCCGTGGGAATCAGCCAGCCCAGGAAGAGACTTAGTGCTCACAGGGACATCACACCAGAGATGCCACATCATTTCAGGTCCTAACCAGGCCCTTCTGCCAGAAACCAGGCTGCCTTGGCGGGTCTCCTGCCCCAGCAGGGCTCAGAAACCAGTACCAAGGGTCACACACCTGGGTTCTCAGTGAGCAGCCCTGGCCATACCACCCCACTCTGACAGCTGCTCTGCTGCCCTGCGGGAGGCACCAGATGAAACCTCAAGGGGCAAAGAGAAGGTGGCATGCCCACGGTCCACGCGGGGTCTGGCACCTGGAGCTATGGGGCCGGAATGACCAGAGTGTGATGCTTAATCCCTCTGAGTCAAGATCCCTAGGGGTAAAAGGAAGGTACAGGACTCCAGCCTCTGGGTTCCTTGATCTGGGCACTGTTCTCTGAAGCCCGGTGCCCCTTCTCCCAGCCCAGCATGCAGACTGCCAGCCCTCCCACCCGCCTTTCCTGGCTCAGCCACCACCCAGCTTTCTGGATTTTCTCATAACACATCACTCACCACTCTGTGTTTCTCTTAGCTCCGTGAAGCCTTTCCTGCTTGAGAAACACATTTGGATGTAATGGGGTAAGAAGGTGCTGAAGTTAGAAATATTTGCTTAAGTTAGTAACGTGTATGAGCATATGTCACATTCATTTTACCAGAGTGAACTCTCCCCCACAGGCTGTGAGCTCGGGTCAGGGACTGTCTAATTCTATAGAGTCAGCGTGATATTTTTATCATCAAGACAACATGGCCAGCACAGGCAGCCTGGACCCAATCATCAACTGTTGTCCTGACAATTTGCTTTCTGTTTCCACAGGGGAGCTGCTCAGTCCTTCCTAATTGTCTTCTCTATGTGTTGTCCCCTTTGCCCTTGTATCCATCACTGAAGGTGGAGGAAGAAGGCTGATGTCTCCAGATGTCCTTACCCTCACATCAGGAGCTGTCAGGGTGCAGCGAGGCTCTGGCAGACTGGTTATTCCAGGAATGAAATTTTGGAGAGGTCAAGCTGTGGGCACCAGGGCCTGGGTAACTGTGGGATCATTCAGGGTACTTACTTGTAAGCAAAAAAGCCTGACTGGAAAAAAAAAAAAAAGCCTGACTCTGGCTGGGTGAAGTAGAAAAGGAATTTATTTAAGGGGTATTGGGTGGTGGAGAAGGCTTGGCAACAACCCATCCAGGACCAATCAAGCTGCAGAACAGATCTAGCGAGGCCCTCAGTGCCGGCCCTGCCACCAACATTTATGATAACACTGTGTCGGTGACAGCCCTGACCCAGGACAGTGGATGCTACCACACTGCCCCTGTGCCCTAGGAAGTGCTCTTGCAGTGTGTCTAAGAGTGTTCTGCATGGCCCTGGATTCTCTGAAGCAACGGCTCCTCATTTAAAACCCAGGGCTGGCCCATCTGGCTGGGGGACTCCAGGTCACACACCAATGTGTTCTGTAGGGGTGGTTAGACAAGCAAGCATTTGACATTTCAGCTTCTGCAGTGGGCTGAGAGCTAGGCGGCAAAAACCCACTGACCTGTATCCACTACACACAGGGCCTGTCTCCCCTTTTTACCATATCCAAGGACCCCAAGACTCCAAATCAGCTACTTGATCAGAAGTCCTAAACCCTGCTCAACTCTAAGCTGGGGCCTTCTCTCTTAAATTATTTCACCCACAAGGCAAAACAGGTCATCATTGGTGGGGAAGGACCCTTCTTCTTCTTGCCCAGCCTGCACTGGGACACAGGGACCTTCCTGGGCGATCCAGGAGAAAAGTGTGTTGTGTGGTGTTGCACGTTGGGCCCAGAAACAATTCACACAGGCACAGGGGTGGTTTTCAAACAATTTATGGGCTTTGGGCTTAAAAGTGTTTTCTAATCCCTGTAGAGACCAGATTGCAAAAATGGATGTTCCTCCAACCCTGTTAGCATCTGGCTTGGTCATGACGCTCTCTTGCTAGTGTTCTCTGGTCATTCTCGTTTTAGAAATTGACTGCTCCCCACAAAGTAGTTGGTGGTCACACACTCCTGGGGCAGAAGTCTGCAGAGGAGTTTCTGGCTTGGAAAATCCAAAGACGTGGCTCCTTGAGCTGCCTGGTGGCCCTGGCTCGTGGCAGGCCCGTCCTGTGGTGCCTTCCGTGAAAGTGCAATGTTAAGAGACTTCTGTAAGACCCTTGGGGCGGCTTCTGTCCACAGGGAGAAGCCCCCTTCCTTGAAGACTGTGACCTCCAACAAATCTGAAACACTGTCTCTAAGACCAGACAATAGACAGCCTCCTCCCGGTACATACCAAGAGGGTAGGCTCACTGCAGGGACCCCCCCTCCCAGGACAGCAAGGAGTAGCTCCCTGCTTGGAAAAGCTCCATATGGCCAATATTTTACCAGAACCCAGCCAAGGCAAGCTCAGTCCCCAGGGCGCAGAGCCTGGCAGCAGATCCATTCCCTCTGCAAACATCTGGTGCGTGCACCACGCTAAGGTCGGGATGCGGAGCCATCTTTTGCTGGGAAGGTCCCTCTCCTTCACCTCCCTAATCACTTTCTCAGGGTTTAAGCTTCAGCCTCTACTCCCTCACCTGCCTGTTGATAGTCACGAAACGAGCAGTCGTTTCCCCCAGGGAACTGAGCCTATCTGTAGAGCCTATCTGTCTTTTATTCTTGAAAAGGGAAAAAAAGGCAGGGTGGTGGTGAGGGATAAACTCTGACGTCATGCGCTTGCGTACGACAGAGGGGTTGGAGGCCATCTGGAGCAGGTGCTGGCAGGGCCCCTGGGAAAGGAGAAGCAGGGCAGCTGGCTCATCAGGTGGGAGTGTCCTGGGGTCAAAGACCTCATGGCACGACGAAGTTAAGGTTTTCTGGAATTTCTGTCCCGGGAAGGACGGATGATGCTTCCTTGGCCTCTGGCTCCTCTCCTAAAGCCAGGCCCGACAGGTGCAGGACTCCTGGAAGAGGTACCAAGCTCAAGGAGACCTGGCCAGGCTGTGCCTCTGCATCCTCCGTGGGTCCCCACCACCAACAGATCTGGGGAGTCTCAGGAGCGCTGGACCCTCCCACCTGGGAGTGTGTCTTGTGCAGTGACATTCAGATCCCTCTTCTGCCCCAGCTGCTTCCTCCTACCTTCGTCTAGGACTCAGAAACCTCTTGTCAGGCCTCCTGACTCATCTGCCCCTATCCAGGAGGCAGGGAAGGCTTTTTCCCAAATACAGATGGTGAAACTGAAGGCTCCAAGCAGTGATGAGATTGGCGAGGGTCCCGCTGCAATTTCCCTGCCGCCCTCCATGAGATCTGCTCACCGCCTGTTCAGTGTCCTCTCTGGGAAGTTATGCAGCTGGAAAGGGGCCCCTGGGATGAAATAATTGCGGAGAAAACAGATGGACAGCAGAGCAATCCTCCCCTCGTCTGTGTGCCTGAGAATCCTCTGCAGGGCCAGGAGGGGGCGCTGTTACACAGGGAGCTTGTTTCCCTGCTCCTGGGGAGGGGAGGTGGACAATCCTGTCTTAGCCACCCCTTCCCCAGCCTCCAAAAAGGCCTTATGAGCACTTTTCTCATCTCATCGAGGCCCACTCTTACCTCCTATAGGATCCTGGTAGTGGACTGAACCTCGACTCTGCCCCAGTAGGGCCCATCAGTGGTAGGCACAAAAGTCTTACCTTGCCCTCGTGGAGGAAGGGAAAAAGAGAAGAGGGGCCCACAAGAACAGAGTCTTTTCTCTCCATGTCCTTTCAGAGGTCCAGGAGGGAAAGTCCTAGCTGTGCAACTCTCTGATGCCTGGAGTTTGGCACACCGGCCTGGCTCTGACTTCTCTCTCCCACTCCCTCTCTGTGTCCCCTGACAACTGATCACCCTCCTTCGGCCTCATCTGTCAACCTACTCCCCCAGCCTACTCTTGCCTCCTCTGGGCACTCCTACCTGAAGCCCCTCCCCCTTCTTTCCCTAGCTCTGGGCACTCATGTTTTCTTTTACTGCACTCTGCTAAGCCTGGGTGCGTTCCTCCCAGTAGCCCAAAGGGAATCACTCTGTTTTCCGTCTGGGTTTCCCTCCTCTCTCCTTTCTCTCCTCCTGCCTGCCGGGTCTCCTTTCCCAGCTCAGCACAGACTTTTCCTTCTCCAGGAAGCCTGCCCTGCTAGCCCAAGCTGGGGGAGCTGTCCTCCCTCCCTGCCATTGTCCTTTTGGGCCTACAAAGCTAGTGCCTGTTGCCTGGGTGGAGGGGTGTCTTCCCTGCCAGGATGGAACCCCACAGGCTGCACGGATGCTCAGTGAATACTTGGGGAATCAGTGGATGGATACTTGACAAACGACAAGATTCCCCACAGAACTGCCAGGCTCCTGAGGCCCAGTGGCCTTTTCTCTCTCCTTTGCCATTAGGAGGAGTTTTCACACTGAGCGTTCAATAAAGTGCCACAAACAGTTCATGTTCAGCGGCTCAGTGGGTCCAACTTTCCCAGGCCTGGCCCCTGGGGCCAGAGCAGGAAGGAGCAAACCTCATGAGCGGAAAGCAGGGAGAAGTGACCTGGGCCCCCAGTCTAGGCCTAGGGGAGAGAGAGAGCCTTCTCTGCAGCTTCCTGGGCAAAGAAACCAAGGAGGAGTTGAAACCTTCAGTTGCCAAGGCGGTCATGCGCTGGTTCTCTCCTTCCCTGAAGGTCCCTCCAGCATCATCCTCCCACTTCTACCCATCCCACCTCCCAAGCCCAGGCTAAGCAGGAACTGCTCCATGGTCTGCCCCAGGGAAGCCTCATGCCGCAGTTAACTCTTCCAGGATCTGATCTGCCCCAAATGACCACAGGCCAGTGGTCAGAAGTGAGGGCTCACCAGAAGATTCCTCTTCCAAAGAGAGGAGGTAGATTCCCGGGTGTTGGTTCTGTCCACACTGGGGCGGGGTCAGTTTATTGTATTTAGTCGCAAAGCTCAAAGAGAGAGGAGACCTAGATGGTTACCCAGCTGTCACCAAGAAGACAGGAAGAACCAGCCTACAGATATTCGGACAGAAGGAGGTGCCCATGGGACACTGGAAGCTCCCAACCTGTCCTCAGTAAGGGGTTTCAGAGGATGTACCTCTTGCCCCCTGGAAACCAGTCCAGTGCCTGGCTCAAGAATCAATCTGGGGCTTCCCTGGTAGCACAGTGGTTGAGAATCCGCCTACCAGTGCAGGAGACACGGGTTCGACCCCTGGTCCGGGAATATCCCACATGCTGCGGAGCAACTAAGCCCCTGCGCCACAACTACTGAGCCTGCGCTCTAGAGCCCGTGAGCCACAAGTACTGAAGCCCGTGTGCCACAACTACTGAAGCCCGCTCGCTCTAAGGACCGTGCTCTGCAACGAGAGAAGCCATCGCAATGAGAAGGCTGCACACCGCAACAAAGAGTAGCCCCCAGTCACCACAACTAGAGAAAGCCCGTGGGCAGCAGCGAAGACCCAACACAGCCATAAATAAATAAATAAATTTATTTATTTATTTAAAAAAAAATCAATCTGCCTGGCTCCTTAAATCTGTATAAACAAAGCAAGTCTCAAAGAAGTTCCAGATTGGTAACATTCCTCTCCGTCCAGTAGACAAAGAGGAGACGGGACTTCCATTGTCCACCTGGAGCTCCCTCCCTCTTTCCCTTCTTATACCTCTTCCTTTCTCCTCAAATGAAAGAGTGGTGCCCCTCTATGGGTGTTACCATGTGAAGGCAATCAGGCTGGCTGCCCGGAGGTGATGAGTCAACTCACCAGGATACAACGGATGCCCTGCTGATGTCTGGATCATCTTGGAGTTCAGGAAATTCTGCTACCCCAAACTCAGGCCTCTGGTGTAGGTTATTTCCTAAACAAAGGGACCTGCACTTTCCCGCGCAGAATGCCAGGGTGGGGAAGAGAAAGCAGATGGTTTGGCATTGCCTCCCGGCTCTGGGCTCAGGCTTTGCTGTGGGATCCACCGCATGACACTTGGTTCTCCCGGCCCCTCTTGATTCCTGTGGCGTTCCCGCGGGGGGGCGCAGCTTCCTTTCCTCGCAAAAGGTCGTCCAGGTGCCTCCAGCCCTCAGGGTAGTCTTGGTGCTTGGGGTCCGCAAGCACTCCCCTACCCTCCGCTGTCCAGCCGAGTCCCCTGCTCCGGAGGCAGTGGAGTCATAGATTCCTGCATCTCACTCAAGTCTTACGGTTTTCTGCCTCCGCGGCCCATCCCGAAGGACTCCTCAGAACCCGAGGGACCGAGACGCCCTGCCCAAGGAGAGCAAGTCGTGAGCAGCAGCGATACTTGGGCGTGTTCCGACAACTATGGTAGGGACCACTCTGAGGCAGAAAACGCGAAGGCGACCACCTGTTATGGCTCACAGAAACCAGACTGGGCTCGGGGCTGGGTAAAGCTCCCTCCCCAGACTGTGCAGGTGCACAGGCCACTGGAGGGACAGCCACACGCTGCGGATCCTCGAGTGGGTGCAGTCGAGGTCAGGCGCGCACCCGTCGGTGCAGAAGGAAGCCATCTGGCGGGTCAGACCCGGGGACGTTCTGTAGGGCCGGCCCGGGCTGAGGGCGCACTTAGAGCCACAGCGGCGGGCCCAAGATGCTGCCGCACACACGCATGAACCCTCGCATCTCGTTCGCGTTTCGCTCCCAAACACACCCGCAGGCGAAAAGCTCGCACTGTCCGGTGAAGGACTTGCGCTCTCCCCTGCGGCCCCGGGCAAACCCCGCTCTCTCTGTGCCTATCCCCCGGACCTCTGGCCCCATCCTCTACCTCCCCAAGCTAAAGGCGTCGGTGCGATCTGAATTACTGTCCCGGCGAGCAGGTGAAAGGTGGAGCCGCAGCGCCAGGCCTCGCGCCTGTCAGGTGCCCCGGGAAAAGATTGGCAACAAGGCAGATCTGCGTGGATTTCGGGCTGTGCCAACTTTCTGGCTGTGTGACTTTGGGCAAGTTACTTAATTCCTCTGAGCCTATCTTTGCACTTGCAAAGAGGGAAACTGATCCTTTCCAGGAAGAGCGTGTGTGCTGAGGTCCAACCTTGTGCGCAGGGCAGCGGGCGCACAAACGCTTGGCATGCCAGAGCGCGCTCCCTGCAATTCGAGTTCCCTTGTGCGCGCCGCTTTGCAGTTTGGAGCGCAGTCGGGAGAGAGCCCGCCGAGCCGCGGGATCCCTCCGGGGTGGGATGAGGCGGGGGGGGCAGAGGGGGAGCCCCCGCGGACCCCTCCCGGCCCTCGGCGCGAGTGCCATTGGCCCGGGCGGCCCTGTGGGCGGGAGGATGACATCAGCGGCAGGTTGGATTATAAAGGCGCGAGCGGAGCCGCGGGCTCAGAGCGCACCCAGCCGGCGCTGCGCAGCACTGGGACCCGGACCCGCACCCGCGTCGCAGCCCGGCCAGCCTGCTCCGCGCTCGCCTGCCCGTCTGCCCGTCTGCCCGCTGGCCCCGCGCACCCTTGCTGCCGCCGGTCTGCGCCCAGCCACCCCACGGGCACCATGCACCTCTCCCAGCTGCTGGCCTGCGCCCTGCTGCTCGCGCTACTCTCGCTCCGGCCCTCCGAAGCCAAGCCCGGGGCGCCGCCGAAGGTGGGTGCTGTCGCAGGGACGTCGGAACTGTGAGGGGCGGTGGTAGGGCTAGGGGGTCTAGGAGGGTGTGGCCCGCCGGAGGGAGCAGAGGGGGCGGGAAGGCGGCTCTCTCCCTCCCCTGAGACGTGCGCGGGTGAGAGCTGGGGAGCCCTCGAAGCCCGGACTCGGGAGAGCATCGACAAATGCGCAGCCTCTGCCTCAGTGTGGTCAGCCCGGCAAGGGGCAAAGGAGAGGAGGGCAAGGGGCTCCCCGAAGGAGCGGACATCGGCGGCCGCGTGGCAGGTGGATGCAGGGCCGAGCCGTCCGGCACCTCTGGGGGCGCGCTCAGGACTCGAAAGGACAAACCGCGCTGGCCGGAGTGTCGGGCTGGAGCATCAGCGGCCCCGCAAAGTCCCCCGCGCTGCCGCGGTGCGTCCCTTCACCTGCCCGTTCTTTCTTTCTGACAGGTCCCGCGCACTCCGCCAGGGGAGGAGGTGGCCGAGCCCCAGGCTGCGGGAGGAGGTCAGAAGAAGGGCGACAAGACTCCCGGGGGCGGTGGCGCCAATCTCAAGGGCGACCGGTCGCGACTGCTCCGGGACCTGCGCGTGGACACCAAGTCTCGGGCGGCGTGGGCCCGTCTTCTGCAAGAGCACCCCAACGCGCGGAAATACAAGGGAGGCAACAAGAAGGGTTTGTCCAAGGGCTGCTTCGGCCTCAAGCTGGACAGGATCGGCTCCATGAGCGGCCTGGGATGTTAGTGCGGCGACCCCTGGCGGCGGTGAGTACTACCAACCCCGGCCGCCGGGAGCTCTTGCACACCCAGCTTCCCGTGAAGCCCCCCAGAACCAAGCCTGCACCCCCTCCCGCAGGCCGGCTCCTCTCTGATCCCCTGGACCTTTCCGCCTCCCAGCCAGACCATCTGGGCACAAGATTGAGTGTGTGTGCTAGACATTTTTCCCCAACACCATTTATCATCCCATTTTACAGATGGAGAAAGTGAGGGATAAAGTGGTCAGGGAACTTTGGCAAGGTCAGAAATGGCTCAGCATGGATGGACCCACCTGGCTCCCTCTGGAGAAACAGAGACAGCTCGGGGGGGGGGGGGGTGTGGTCCCACCCACCCCAGGGCCATAAGGCAACCAGCAACACTGACCCCAGTTCTCCAACTGGGGGAATTGAGGGCTGATCCTGGGTTGGTGGGAGCAGAGGAGGAAAGGCATACATACGAGTCAAGGGTAAGTTGATCTGCTAGCCACTGCATCATGGTGCTGGGCAGTAAGCAGCCCAGTGGTCAGGACAGCTCCCTGGGTCTGTTGTCTCTGTGATGGGACAGGCTTGGAGCGAGACCTGCCCCCTCAAGGTAGGGAGAATAGCCATTTGTTAGCATCACCAGGGAGCATTTCTGCCCCAGAGCATTCTGATTCTTGTCCCTTCTCTAAACCATGGCCGTGGGCAAACTGGTCTGTCCAGGGTCCTGACGCTGCAGCAATCGTGTGACTTCAGGATCGAACCTCAGTGTTCGTGGCACTATTTTAGGGCAAGGAAAAAGAAACTAAAATAATCTAGTTTTTTGCCCCAACCTGAAACTCAACATGTCCCAAACTGAGCCCCACCCCCCTCCTCCCGCCCCCCCCCCCCCACCATGCCTAGGCTCCATACCTGGGTTTCTGGTATGGCCTCCTCCGCCTCCACCAGGCTGGAAACCCCTGTGCTACCTTCAGCCCCGGCCGGGTGCTGCACCCCTGGCAAGGTACAGCGGCAAATGTCCTTCCCTCCTCTCTCCACTCCCCTCCATTCCTGCTGCCCATCAGTATCATGGAGAAACAACATCCCAACCTCTGGAACTGACATTCGAGTGATTTCGAACCCGACCTCCTGGTGTCCAGCCTTGCCTGCAGCCAGCTGCTGTCATTCCCTGTCCCACAGTCTTTCTGTCCCACTGCAGGCCAAGCTGTGTTCTCTCATCCCAGAAGCCTTATCAATGTCTACACTGTCTTCCCCCAAAGGACAAGCGCGCCCATCTTTGAAGGTCTCCAGTGCAATGCCTGAGCCTTTTTTACTACACAGAAAACTTTTTCACCTGAGCTAGGGTTGTTGGTGAACCTGTTTACCTCCCCAAATTAACTCATGAACAACTTAAGGGCCGGACACTAGCCTAAGATGAACTGGGGCCTGCAGGATGCCCAAAGGAGCTCTTTAAAATGTCTGTCAATGACCCGGAAAACCTGCCCCACCCAGCTTAGGAGCACTCCTCGCCCGCCTGCCCTAGCATTTAGCTGGTGTCCTTCCTCTCTGCAGCCAGACTTGGCCAGGCTGTGTGCTCCTCCTGCAGGGGCTTCGCTTGTCTGAGATCTTGACTTGTCATGATTCTGGCACTGGTGGACCAGCCTTTAGAAGCTACCGTTGTGATGGGTTTGTTCTGTTCTCTCCTGTCTCAACAATGAAGAGACGGAGGAGCCACAGGCGTCCAATTTTCAATTTGTGAATTAAGCACCAAGTTCAAACTTCAGAATCCAAACAGAGGCTGTTCTATGAGTCAGCAGGAGATAAGGTCCTAGAAAGTGCCTGGCATGCACGTCCCCATAGACCCCTTGTTCTTAGATGAGGCTGTCTGTGGGTACCAGGTATTCGTGGAGAGAGGTACTCCACAGGTGGAATCCAGGTTGCTAATGCTTCTTGACCCCTTTGACCAGGGAAGCTTGTCAACCTCCTGGAAGTTCTCTTTTAGCTGAATGCCCACCTCCACCACCTTTAACCTTCTCAACCCCACCTTCACCCCCAGCCCCATGAGAAGGCAGAGCATCCTTCCTGTTGCCTGCAACCTCCTAGTGGAGATGCCCAGGGTATCTCACTGTCTGGGCTTAAAAGAGAAAGGCAGCTTAGGGTTTTCCCATTAATGAAAGCTCTTCTGAGGCTGTGGCCATTTGTCTACACAGGAGTTGACTTTGGCTCTAACCAGCTGCCATAATGACTGTCACTGATGGTTATAGCCTTGATTATAAAATGCTAATGGCAGAGATGAGGTGTGGAGGGTGCCTGAATGAACCCATTGCCCATGGGGCCCAGAGACATCACAGACATCTGTCCTCTGTTTAAACATGTGGGACGGCAGAGAAAGGGGTTGAGGAAGTTCATCAAGGCCTTGAGGCCCGGGGTCCCTCTGCCAGGACTGTCCTCTGGAAGGGCACCACCCTGTCTCAGGAGGAAGCCTTCCTCTGGCCCCCGAACACCCACACACCCATTGGCAGTGACTGGGTGCAGCCCTCATCAAACGACACTGCCAACTCACGAGCCAGCAAACCCAGCACGACCACTCATTTCCCCAGGGCCGGCGTGACACACCATTTCCTCTGATTCTGAAGGGGACCCTTTCTGAGGAGAAGCCAGCTGGGGAAGGAAGTGCTATTTATGGGCAGCTGTGACCCAGACACTCTGCCAATGCCCAGTGTGTGGCCCGCTGTTGAATCTTAAAGCCAGCCCTGGGAGGTGGCTATTATCCCATTTTATGGGTGAGGAAAGTGATACTCAAAGCTTTGCATGGCCATCCAGGAAGTAATATTCAGTTGGGACTTGAGTCCAGATTTCCCAAATCTTCAGATGCTTCTCTCCCCCTTCCCTCCGCCATCCCCCAGACACGTAAAGCACCTGACGGAGGGTTTGTATCGTAGCAAAAAATAGAGGTGGGCCGGGGTTGGGTGGCGGGGCTTCACTTTCCATTCCCTTTCCCTCACTGTGTCTCACGGAGAGCCAAGGACAAGGCCTGCACTTAGTCAGAGGGGGAGGAGGGCTGGCTGACTTTCTGGTTCCACCTGTGCTGGGGCAGGAAGTGCCAAGGACACAGCAGGCGATGGATGAGGGCCTGGAGAGGCCCCGAGTGGAAGGGCCCTTTTTCCTCTGCAGGAAGGCCTTCATCAGGGCCTGTAGGGCGAAGGTGGAGGCATTTTGCCTCCTGCTACAGCGGGAAAGGGAGGAAGGTTCTAGAAGTGCCCTGTAGGCTGGGCTTTCTCAGCTGAGTGTCCCTTGGCCCCTCTGTGTTTCAGGATTGGGAACTTGCTCCGTTTTGCTGAGGTCATCCTTGGTCATCAGCCTCCCAGCATCTGGAAGCACCTCCAGCGCAATGTGGCTATTACATTTCTTTTTTTTTTTTTTCCTGGTACTGGGAATACACAACACCAGCTGTTTTATTATTATTTAGGGAGGGGGGTATGACTTTATTGTTTGTTTATTTTTTAATGAAAAATAAAAAGTTATATATTATATATATTATATACACAAAACACACACACCTACACCGACGTGATGACAAGAGACAGTTTTTAAGAGACTGACAAAACCAGCTGTAAAACATTGCTGTTTGTAAATTCATGTCATGCATAAATGTATTTATGTTGTAAAGCTATTTATATTGTTTATAAAGAGATATTTATAAAAATTTTATTTATGTAACTAAATGGAAGAAGTCAATCATTGTAATGTTTTTGTCTTAACTAGTTGAAAAATGTAAAAAAAAGTCATTCCATGAACATCTTGAAAGCTGTCTTTATTTACTCATTGCACCTTTTTTTAAGAATTAGTCTGAGAAGGAGAGAGAATGCGGAAACAAGGCTTTTGCCTCTAAATAGATCTAGCAGCCCGTTCCCAATTCTGGGTTGATTTGTATCAGAATCCCCCAGGAATCTTGTTAAAAATACAGATTCCTGCCCCTATCCACCCTCAGATCTACTGAATCTGACCTCCAGGGGTAGGACTGGCCATGTGGCTTTTGTCCCAAGTGATTCTGACCAGCTTGGCCAGGTCAGGAAGCTCTGCTCAGAGCACTGGACAGCTGAGAAGTCAGATGTGGTGAATTAAATTAAAACTGAATTTAGCTGACTGAGGGTCCTCTAATTCTACTCCATCTTCTCTCTGTTATTAAAGGAAACAAATCACTGAAAACTTCCTTTCTGCTTTGGGGAGATTTAGAAGGTTTCCATATATCTTGCGGAATCTGGTCTGGTTACCTTATGAATCTCAGCTCCGGGAAGCATGGGGCGGGTCGCTTTTCCTCATAGCAAGCACCCGGCTCAGTGGGGGCCTGAGGCCAAGGATCTCAGAAAGAAAGAGAACGTATTATCAGGTTTCCTATTTGCATAGCGCAGTGTGCTTTTCAAGGGGGTTGTGTGTTTTCTTTTCACCTGAAGCTGCTAACAATTACGGTTCCTACGGAGTCTTGCATGAGAAATTATGACTACTTAGAATCTCTTTTCCTGAAACCAGCAGGAAACTTAAATAATTCCGAGCTAATCTCACCCCATCCTTGGTACGTGACTCTCCTGTGCAGCTCCCCCATCTGTCTTCTGTCCCTCGTTTGGTGAAAACAAGGACTAAAAGAGCCTTTGGGGCTGGTTCCACCAGGAGAGCATGACCCCTCTCAGGGGACTGGGAGCGGAGTGGCCCCAAAGGCGTGGGGTCAGCAGGCCTAGCCGAGTATCTCCAGAGGAAGTTTGGCTCTGGTGGGAGGGGAGGTGGCCAGTGGCACCTGGGTTTTCTGCTGGCATCCGAGCCCTGACCTCTGTTCCCTCAGCAGCAGGTTCTCAGGCGGGTCAGCGGCCGACACCGTGACCTCACCTGGGTGAGGAAAGAGCTTTGAAGACATGTTCCAGCTGGGGAAGGCGTGCCCTTCCCACGCCTCAGCTTCCGCCACTGCCCCAGGGCCCTTCTCTGGGCTGAGCTCTCTAGGGTGTGGCTATCTTCCTTCTCTCAGCCCGCTTCTGTGGCTCAGAACTCAGGTGCCAGGTCAATGAGGGTGAGGGCTCGCCGGTGCCTCCGTTCACTGTGCTGTTTGCAGGCCCCGTGTCGGGGGTGCTGAGGGGCGCTGCAGGAACAGGAAGGCGGTGGGAACACTGTGGGCTTTGCCGGTGGTGAGGCAGGCACATCTTCCAAAGCCCAGGGACAAAAGGGGCGGAGAATTCTGGGATTCAGGGAGCCGCCACCAGAAGCTAAAGCTTTTCTCCGTGGACAGCATCTGGGTTGCCAGGATCCTCGGGCCCAAGCGACACATGCTCTCCTCCCAAGTAGCTCTCATCCCCGAATTAGCTGCAAACAGCATGCACTGTTGCCAGTTCAGCCTCCCGCTGGTGGAGGCCACCCCTTAACCCGTTGGCGTAGGACGTTGCTAGAAGGCAAGTCCTCCTTGACATCCAAACCTGAAGTCCTCCGACTGCTTCCTCGGCAGCAACGGGGACACGTCATCCCAGCCACGAGTTTCTGCTGGAAAGCCAGGGAAGGATCAACAGAGAGTCCATCAGTACCAGGAAAAGTTTTGAAACCTCCAGAGATTATCCGGGAGGTGGTATTGCACAAGGCTTCCAGTCCTCCGGGCTGTGTCTTGGGGCTCATCCCTCTGCACGAGCAACTCGCCTCCAGAGCTGCTGCAGCTTCTCTCACCGGGGTGAACACAGCAGCCAGGACCAGCTCAGGGGATGGGCCTCACTGGAGCCCTGGTCCTCGGGACAGGGCCGGTACCCCTGCAGTGTCAGACGGTTCACTGCGAAAGACCAACAGGGTTAGGCAGAGGCGAAGAGAGATACAGGTGCTGGAAGGCCTCAGGCCTGGGGGTGTTCCGGAGGAAGCCATTCCCTTCCCTGAAGCACTTGGTTATTGGGGAGTCAGGGTGGGGAATGGGGGAGTCTGCCTGGTTGAGGCTCCCTGGTGCTACAGCTGGTGGTATGTAGGAGCCTGGCTTGGCAGGACTGGGCCCGGGAACCCCACCTTGGGCTCCCGAACACACCTGGAGGAGAGGCCCCGTCTCTCGAGCCCATGCCAGGGAGGTACCACCCTGCCCCTACCATGGAGGTGAGGCAGAGCGTCCAGGTCCTCAGCCAGGCAGGTTCCAGGAGTCTGCCTTCCCTCCTCTGCCTGAGATATGAGAGGTCCTCCCCTGGTGCCAAACGGGCGGTCCAAAATGGGGCTGCACACAAGCGGAGGGGCCACGATATCTGGACACGGTCAGAGCCCTGCTCTTCCATAGGAAGAGCTCTTAACCCAGGCGGGTGGTAGGGGACAGACTGAGGAGCCCCAACCCCAGTTAGGGAGGGAGAAAAGTCAGGGTCCCGTCAGAAATGGGATTTGACTCAGACGTTTTACATGAAGAGGCTTAACCAAAGGAACCATATAGAGAGGTGTGGGCCGGTGTGACAGAGGAGTTGGTGGGAAGCCTGGGATGAAGGGAGAGACTGTCCTGGGGTTGGAACCGTGCCACGGTGCAGGGTGGGATGAGGGAGAAATACCCCAACTTCTCTCCCCACCCCGCCCAGCCTCTCACTGGTCCTCCAATTGGCTAAAGCCACCAGGAGCCAGCCAGCGGGGGAACCCGGGTCAGGTGGCCTGCAGGAGTCGCCTGCCAGGGTGGGTAGGGTGGGAGGCAAACGGAATCACAAAGTGCAAGAGGGATCTGGCTTGAGGCAGGGGTCCGGCACCTTCCTCTAGCAGGGATGAGGGAGACCTGCAGCAGGTATGGGGCTGATACCACCTCCCTGGCGGCAGCTGATTGTCCTGAACGCAGGAGACAAAAGATTGACTGAGTCCGAAGTGTGGGCACTGCGTGACTGGCGGCTCCTGTTCTAGGATTTGCCCCACATTTACACCTTTACTGAGCTTGGCTGGAGGGTCACTGACGCTCCCTCCACACCGCCTACACCATCCACATCCCTCCCTCCATGCCCCACTGAACACTGATAATCATGATGGAAAAATGTGATTTTTTTCTATTTATCCTTATAGTTTTTCTTTTTGTTGTTATTATTCTTTATAATTGACTTACAATATTATATTCGTCCCAGGTGTACAACATAGTGATTTGATATTCTTATACATTACAAAATGATCACCACGATACGTCTAGTTACCATCTGTCATCCTACAAAATGATTACAATATCACTGACCATATTCCTTATGCTGTATATTACATCACTGTCAATTATTTATTTTATAGCTGGAAGTTTGTACCTCTTAATCTCCCTCACCTATTTCACTCATCCCCCCACACCCCTCCCCACCAGCAACCACCAGTTTGTCCTCCATATCGATGAGTCTCTTTCTGTTTGTTGCGTTTATTCGTTTATTTTTGAGATTCCACATATAAGTGAAATCATACGGTATTTATTTATCTTTATATTTTAATAGTCATATAGCTGTTATTTATTCAGTACATAAAGGTTCACTATTAATATAATATTTTATTATATAAAATGTATTTTATATTTATATTTATTATATAAAATATATTATATAAATATAATTAATATATTAGATAGGAAATGTGAGGTTATGCTGCAGTAACAAACAACCACCAAAATGCAGTGGCTTAAAATATTTATTTCCTATCTGCACGAAGTCTATTATGGAGCTGAGCGGTCCTTCAGGGCAACTCCTTACCATACAACGGCTCAGTGTTGCACCTCCAAATCAAGGAATTTTTCTTCAGTTGATGCGACATGGAAGAGAGCCTGCTGGGAGGTCAAGCAACCAGGGGCTTCTACCCAGACAGGATGCCTGAGACTTATAGTCACACTTAATTGGCCAAACCAAGTCACGTGACCATGCCCTACTTTGAGGGGCGGAGGAAGTGCAGTCCTCCCTCGTGCCCAGAAATGGCGGAGACCTGCACTTTAGCGAGCAGGAGCCAGCGCCCTACACCCATACGTAGCCACCACTTAGAGTTCCTTCGCTGTGTGCCATACACTCCCTAGGAAATTCTACTTTATCTGATGTGAACGTTATCAGCCCTACTTTATTTTTATTTGTGCTTGATATCTTTGCGCAAGCCTTGATTCTTTCCCTCTCTGGTATTTTTTTTTTAGGTGTGTTTGTAATGTATTAGATTAAAATATATGTAATTTTAAGACGTTCTGCCTTTTAATAAGAAAACTAGATTGTTCACATTTATTGTCATTATTGCTCATGCTTGGCCCAACTTCTTTATCTGAATTTCGACTTTGTGTTTTTAAGGTTCTTTAAATTTTTTGTTCCTTTTAATTGAATTTTTTTTCTTCTGTAGACTATGGTGCTTGCTTTAATCTGTAATGATTTGGAGAGTAGACATCCTGTTTTTAATTGTTACTGGTTCCATTTAGTTTTTCATGAAAATTATTAAACCCACATTTATATTATTACCAGAGTCAAAATCACAAACAATAACTTTGAGCTCCTTCACAAGAGAGACAAAGAATTTAGCCCATTTGCTTCTTCCCTGACCTCTTCTGCCCTTTCTGGGTCTCCATTAACATAATCTGAGGACAGTCTCCTTTACTGGACTGCTACAACTACCAAAACATCCTCACTCCAAAATACCTTCAGCTTTCTTTTTGTTCCCCCATGTCCATCAGATATTTTGACTTTCCACTCTAACGCCCTTCTCCAGACATGGCCCCACTGCACACATCTTAGTCTGGGCTGGTTTCTCTGCCCGCTGCCTCCTCTCCATGGCTGCCCGGGCCCCTCCCACGGGTGTGAGGTTTGAATTTCAGCCCCTGTGCTGGGGTGTGTGTGTGTGCGTGTGTGTGTGTCGGGCCAGTATGGGTGCTGTGCATTACACGGGGCAGCATACGTGCGCTTCCTCCCCAGAGTTTGCCAACCCTTTCATTTCACGAGCGACAGTGCAGGCACCGGCTCTGCATTGCGTTCCCGAGAGGAACGCGCATCCTCCTCTGGCCGACGAGCCGCAGATCCGGAGCTGGAGAATGGACAGACCTGTCCTCTCTGGGGCTGGCCGGCTCTCCGAGGAATCTCTCCGAGGTCTTCTCTCGCTTTGTCTCATCTGCTGGGGGCCTTAAGGCTTTGGCTATGAGCAGGACAGAGACAGGGTTCCAGCGGTCCTAGATGTTAGATCCAAGAGGGTCAGAGAAGGCGCTTCACTCGGATGGACACCAGGGGGCGCGACAGCGCTGGGAGCATCAAGGGCTCCCCTGGGACAAAGTCAGACAAGCCTGAGGGTGCTGGCGAGAAAGGCCAGAGTGCCGCATGGAGCATGCGTCGATGGGGGCAGATGGACCCCAGGCTTGGGTGCGCCGGCTGAGATAGGGGACCCCGGAAAGCGCTGCGGGGCTCCCTCTCCTGGCTTACTGCTCGGGTCAGTTGGTCTGTGGACACCCGTACTGGTGTGAATTCCGGGTGTGAGCAAAGAAAGGTGAAGCAGGCGAGCTGCAGCCGCCGCCAGGTCTCAGGCAGCATGGAGAAGAACTGGGAGCTCTGGACAGCCTCCTGCGGAAGGATCTACCTCTGCACGGATCTGCCTCCTTTTCATGACTGAAAGCACCCCATCAGTAAAAACTTGGGTATAATTAGGTATCTGAACATAAAATACAAGCACGTCTGTGTTAATAAAAGTATGATAGTATTATATACACACATACTTTCTTCCCAGACCCTGGATGCACCCACACTGCCTTGTGGAGAGCACTGGCCCAAAGAGCCCTCAGCATCTTTCCATGGAAGGCCTGGGGCTGCGGGCGCTGGTGTCAGCCTCCTGCATGATCCATGACCCATGAGAGTGGAGGAAGCTGGGCCCACACTCAAAGAAACGGTTTAGATCATTTTTGAGGCTTGAAATGGGATGACATCTGGCCGGATGTTGGCCAAATGGTGACAACAATTACCTCTAGATGAGGGATTTCAGGTGTCTCTGACTTTTTATTTCTTGTACTTTTTGGTTGTACTTGCCTTGTTTGCAATGAAGAGGTATGTACACGTGTACATATGCGTGTGTATATATGTATGTACATGTATATATACACACAGGGATGTTCATAGCAGCATTATTCATAATAACCAAAAAGCGATACCAACCCAAATGTCCATCAGCTAGTGAATGGATAAAGAAAATGTGGTCTAGTCACACAACAGAATACTATTTGGCAATAAAAAGAAACAAGGCGCTGATACACGCCATAACATAGATGAACCTTAGCAACATTATGTGAAGTGAAAGAAGTCAGACACAAAAGTCACATATTGTATGGTTCCATGTACATGACAGGTCCAGAACATGCACATCTACAGAAGCAGAAAATAGATTCTGAGTGATTGTCTAGGGCTGGAGTGGGAGGGGGAGGGGAAATAGGGAGTGATTGCTAATGGGTATGAGATTTCTTTTTGGGGGTTAAGAAAACAGTCTAAAATTGATTGTGGTGATGGTTACACCACTCTGAATATACTGAAAACCATTGAATGTACATTTTAAATGGGTGAAGTGAGGAGTATGTGAATTATATCTCAATACATCTGTTATGTAGAAAACAATAAGGTTATTTCAAAAGGGAGAAGAATTTCAAAAACTCCAAGAAAGGAGACTCTTAGAATCAAATCAGGCTCTCAGAACCCAGCCCTGTGCTTGGCTGGACCTTCTCCAGGAGGGGCGTTTCCTAAGCTGCATGCAGTGGGGGCTGGACCAGCACCAGATGTCAGCTGACCTGGGCCCCGTTCCTGGCACCATCCCCTCCAGCTGGGAGGCTTGGGCAAATGAAACCTCAGCATCCTCTTCTGTAAAATGGGAGCAATAATAGTCCTACCTCGTGTGGCCACTGTGAGGATGACATGAGATGATGCGTGTCAGGTTCTGTGCTCTTTGCCTGGCACACGAAGACCTACGATTACTACAAGACGAGGTGCACGCACACTCCACCACTTGAGTGCCCGGCTTCCCAAACTGCAAACAAAAGCCCAGTCCCATGAACAGTGATGCCCAAGTTACCGCAGCCCGGAGGCCGGTGCCTCCTGCCACAATCACCCCACTAGTTTCAGGGAAACCCCAGAGGCACCACACACTTCCTTTCCTTGTCCTCCAGGTGGACAGTCGATGGTACCCCAGCCCTCAAAGGGGACACTGGCCAAGCCATGCTGTCGAAGCCCCGCCAGGAATGCTGCTTTGGTGGGCACAGAAAGCCCCCACTGAGGCCACCTGAGCTCTCTGGGCTGGGGTCGCGGAGGCTCTGGTCCCTGAGCAATGCTGCTGGGTCAGATCTTCGTGAGCTGCTCTTTCAGCTGCTGCCACCAGCCACTTGGGCCTTTGGGCCTTGAGGTCAATCCATGTGGGGAGGGGCAGGGGTAGAGGGTGACAAGTGACCCCAGGCCATCCCCTCCTTCCTCATCACACCATTCTGTCTGTCCTTTGCTTTGTCCTTACAGCCAGTCCAACACCTCCCAACACTCCCCCAAAACTCCCTTCTCCTTCAGCCAAGCAGCAAATGTCTTTGTGTCTATTGACACCTACTAATGGGTGGCCAGAGTGGTCATTAGCTCCCCGGTCCACGAGAGCAATCCCATTTGGGCAGAACTAAGATGCTCCCCCAAAGCGGTTGCGAGTTTCTCAAGGGCAGGGATGAGGTCTTTCTTGTTCTAATGTTCCCAGCACCTAGCCCAGTTACGGGCACATCACTGATGCTCAGCGAAAGTTGCTGGCAGCAAAGGGCAAGCTGAAGGCTCCTGCGCTGATCCCTGCAGATGGGAAGTTGAGTGACTCTCATGGGTGAGACCCTTGGGGTGACTCTGGGGGACCACTCACAGAAGGGACAGGGGCTGTGAGCAGGCCGCATTCTGTAATCAGTAAATGAAGCCAAAGTGGCTGGCCTGGGGGTGTGAGCTTCTGTCCCTTGAGATGGTCCCAGAATCACAGAGTGCTCAGGGCGGCTCTCGTGCAAAGCACGTGGTAAAGGAGAGAGGCCTCCAGGAAAAGCCCTTCTCAGAACTGGGCTTACTCCTTACCCATCTCTGCTCAAAAGCAAGAGAAATGGCTGCTCCATCTCTGTCATTGCCGCCATCAAAGTTTTAAGACTTCCTTTATGACCCTGAGAAGCCCATTTTCCCTGGCTCACGGCTTCCATCTGTCTTCTGGCAATGTTCCCACTCTGTGGTCTTTTCCTGTGATGAGAAAGTCTCTCTGACCCTTTGCACTTATGACAAACATCTTCGGAGATGTGTGGTTAAACAAATATCTTTGCCCCTCTGAGCCTCAGTTTCTTAATCTGTAAAATGGGGATAATACCTAATTCAGAGGGCTGTGAGAAGACTGCATGCCCTAGTAATGTCTTACCTGTTCTCTCAGTTAATACTCAATAAATGGCAAGAATAGCAATAAAGTATGCATGGACTACTCTGGTTAAGTGCATTGAATACAGGGGTGAATATGAAGCTATAGTCTTTCCTAGGTGATAATTATTCCAAGTAAAAATATATTTCACAGAAACAGAATTTTAAGAAGCGTACCTGAAACCATCTCAGTAGAGAGGTTTTAATTCATCTAATGCAGAAGCAGATGCTGTCGAATCTACTATACAAGGACATCCTCGATCTGACCACATCTTGCCCCTCCTCTGCTCCCACTCTGCTCAAACCACCTCTGTCTCATGCCTGGACAACCACAAGAGCTCCCTAGTGGGTTTCCCTGCTTCTAGTGTTACTCCGCTCTCTTCTCCATAGAAGCCCAAGTAATATTCCCACCCCGGGGCCTTTGCAGTTGCAGTTCTCTCTGCCTGGACAGCCATTTCCCCAGATATTCTCATGATATAGTCACTTATTATTCAGATCTCTGCTCAAATGTCAACTTCTCAGCCAGACCTTCCCAACCATCTTATCTGGAATAACTTCCCATCTTACCACCCACGCACTGGTTACCCCCTCACCCTGCTTTATTTTTCTTCTGACATTATATTATGTGGTTCTTTGTTTATTGCTTGCCTTTCCCACTAGAATGTAAATTTTGTAGGGACAAGGTTTGTTTTGTTAACACTGAAAGTCTAGCATCTAGACTCTAGAACATAAGTACTCAATAAATATTTGTCAAATGAGTAAATCATGTGTACAGCTGAGTCCTAGATAACTACTCAGTTATAAGCAAGTTTAAAAAATACATAAATTAATGGGAGTGACTTTTAGCCAGTTCTGAAAATATAGACTGCTCTTTCATGTGTACAGCCTATTAAAAACACTTCAGGGCTTCCTTGGTGGCGCAGTGGCTAAGAATCCACCTGCCAATGCAGGGGACACGGGTTCGAGCTCTGCTCTGGGAAGATCCCACATGCCGCAGAGCAGCTAAGCCCGTGTGCCACAACTACCGAGCCTGCACTCTAGAGCCCGTGTGCCACAACTACTGAGCCCACGTGCCACAACTACTGAAGCCCGTGCACCTAGAGCCTGTGCTCTGCAACAGGGAAAGCCACCGCAATGAGAAGCCCATGCACCACAAGGAAGAGTAGCCCCTGCTCGCTGCAACTAGAGAAAAGCCCGCGTGCAGCAACGAAGACCCAACACAGCCAAAAATAAATAAATAAAAAATAAATAAATTTATAAAAAAACAAACCCTTCAAAGCCCTACTAACAGGAAGAGTGTCTGGGTATACCAGGGAGGTGTTTTGCAAACTACTCAGAGAATCTGCTGAGGTCTGAATCGTTCTCAGGAAAGGGAACTCAGGGTCATGAGGGAGAAAGCCGAATGCTCCTGGGAGGTGTCAGAAAGCTCAATCCACCGAGTCATCACTGGACCCCGTCCTTCTATGGGAAGCTCTAACAGAGCACCTCCAAGAAAACCTTCCCTGCCTGGAGCCCACTGTTCTGAAGGTGGGTTCAGATGCCTTCAGGTGCCATAAGAGCAGTCAAACACTGTTTTTGAAGGGAGATGGAAAGGGAGACAAATAACTGAGTCTATTAGAAGTTTCTTTTTTTAAAAAATCAATGGGCGGGGGGGGGGGGGGCGGGTACTTCCCTGGGGGCACAGTGGTTAAGAATCCGCTGCCAATGTAGGGGACACGGGTTCAAGCCCTGGTGTGGGAAGATCGCCCACATGCTGTAACTACTGAGCCCATGTGTCATGACTACTGAAGCCCGCATGCTCTAGGGCCTATGTGCCGTAACTACTGAGCCCGTGTGCTACAAATATTGAAGCCTGCACGCCTAGAGCCCGTGCTCCACAGCAAGAGAAGTCACCGCAATGAGAAGCCTGCTCACCGCAACGAAGAGTAGCCCCTGCTCACCGCAACTAGAGAAAGCCCATGCAGGGCAACGAAGACCCAACACAGCCAAAAATAAATAAATAAATAAAATAAATTTATAAAATAAAATAAATAAATAAATAAGAAAACAAGAGGTAACCAGAGGGAGGTCGGGGGGGGGGGGGGAGAGACACTGATGACAGCCAGGCCCTCATCCCAGGGGCCCCGCCCATGGACTGCAGGAGAAGGAAAAGGGAGGCGCTGTCTCCTGCTTTCTATAGAACACAAACTTTTCTTAGGAGATAATCTTTATTGCTGGCCCATATGTGTCTGCATTTCTTTATGTTCCAAACAAAATAAGTGCTGTGAAGGGACTTCCCTGGTGGTCCAGTGGTTAAGACTTCCCCTTCCAACGCAAGGGGTGCAGGTTCGATCCCTGGTCGGGGAGCTAAGATCCCACATGCCTCGTGGCCAAAAAAACAAAACATAAAACAGAAGCAATATTGTAACAAATTCAATAAAGACTTTAAAAATGGCCCACATCAAAAAACAATTTTTTAAAATAAGTGCTGTCAAGTACATTCTACCACTGCCAAAACACTGGGTCGACAGGTCAGCAAGGACTGGGACAACAGTACAATTTGGCCCAAACATGGTGGCATTTAAGGTTAGCCAATAATTCCCAACATATCATCAGTCTTTCTTTATTCCAATAAAAAAACGAAAGAAAGAGAAAAAAGAAAGTGTAGCGGGGCCTCAATGTCTGTTGCAGGTCCTTAGAGAATGGAAAAAAAAGTTGGCCAAGGCAGGGGAAAACCTCAGCCTGCTGGTGCCCTCTGGTGGTAAAGTGTAAGGACTGCATGGGATTACAAAGGTGTAAACCAACGGTTCCCCAACTAGAGCTCATGGGATCTGTTAAAGCAGAGCTGGCTGGGCTCCACCCCTGTTTCTACCTTGGGAGGGTGAGTGGGGCCTGAGAATCAGCATTTTTAACGAGCTTCCAGGTGACACTGCCACTGCTGCTGCTGTTCCTGAGGCCACACTTTGAGAATCACTGGTTTAGGTTTATCCACCCTAACACCTTACTTGTGTAATACTAAACTGCATTCTAGGAAATTACTTAAAACAGCATTTTTCAACATCTCAATCGTAGTTTATGGGTGACTTTTTTGTTGGTTTTCAATCTTCCAAATTTTGTAATGTGGCCATAACTTTTTTTTTTTTTTTTTTTTTTTTTAGCAAAACAAAAAGACCCAAAGCACATCACTCTTGGAGAATTGTTGCATCGCTCTTCCAAGAGGCAGGCACAGACCATTTTTGTGAAGATAGCTTGGCCCTTCTTGGCCACTCTAATAGCCTTCGTCTAAGGTTCTGTTCTTGCAAAGGCCCTACTGGGTGGATGAGGGCTGTACCCCAAGCCTGCGGGGCTGGCTCCACAAATACAGGCCAGGCCCCTGGAGGACGCGCCTCTCACTCTGAGCCGCCTCTCACGTCTGCCTGGGGCACTCCAGACCCCTCTCCTCTTGCTGCACCCAGGCCGTTGCTCTAGGCTTCTCCCCGCTGCTCCCCCAGGAGCTCTTGAGCCCCGGGCCCAGTCTGCTGATGGTCAGGTTTGGGCTACAGATGAGGAGACTCTCAATTCTCACGGGCTCTGCAGAAGAAGACCGCTCAGCACCTCAGGGACTGGAAGAAGACGGGCTGTAGGGGCAGGGGTGGGGCTCGGAATCAGCACCGCCAAGGCCACAGGGACTTTCTCTATCAACCCTCTGGCTCTCTCTAAGGGTCGGCGTGTTCTCTAAGACCTGCTAGGACCATGAGCGTGGCAGTTCCCATACATTTCCCCTCCCAGCTGAACCATCAGAGAAGGACTGGGGGCTTGGGTGGGGGCACTCTGAGGGTCAAAGACCCACCTCGGGCCAGTTGATTGTGGCCAGATTTCAGAGGTCTTGTGATAGCCCCGCCTGGGGCGGGGCAGACACAGTGTCCCAGCAGCTGGGTGGGAGCGGCACACAATTCCCCTGGCTCCCAAGAGTTGGAGCTTGAATTCAGTCCCACGGCAGCGCCGGAGCCAAGGCCCAGTCTCCCTCCGTGGTTGGCCGTCCCTCCAGCTGTGGCTGACATGAGCTGTCTGGGCTCTGCACACGGCTGCCTGGCCCCTTCTCGCAGCAGGTGGGGTGCTCAAGAATGGGTGCCTCCAGGTGCTCCACGCCACCTGACCAGAGCTGAGGGGCCCCTCCCTCTGCGGGTGCTGGAGGGACCGGAGGATCCCTGCCGGAGGACAGAGCTCTTGGGGGGGGCCTCAAGTGGCCAAAATATGGAACTGTCTCCCGTCCCTACCTCTTCCTCACCAGGAGCTGCCATGGAATTTTAAATTTTTTGCAGCAGTTTTATTGAGGTATCATGAGGTACCATTTAAAGGGCACAATTCACCATAGAATTTTAAGGGTTACTTTACAACCTCTGGAAGTGGCTTCCACCTTTTGTTTTTGTTTTTGTTTTTTTGCGATACGCGGGCCTCCCACTGCCGTGGCCTCCCCCGTTGCGGGGCACAGGCCCCGGACGCGCAGGCTCAGCGGCCATGGCTCACAGGCCCAGCCACTCTGCGGCACGCGGGATCCTCCTGGACCGGGACACGAACCCGCGTCCCCCGCATCGGCAGGCGGACTCTCAACCACGGCGCCACCAGGGAAGCCTGGCTTCCACCTTTTAACCTCTGAAATATCCATCATTAACAAACTCCAAGTACATCTCCAGAGGCTTATATAAGATATTTTTGTAACTTATCAATGGTTATTAAATAAACAGTTGATATCAACCAGCTCATTCTTGTCCGGTCGTGCTTCCTGATTCAGAGGTTCGATGTTAGGTGAAGGGAAGTGAACTTGTCCTCAGCTTAACAGCTGGCAGCAGAGATCCCCTTGGGAGAGGCACTGCCTTTGTAGAAAAAACACCTTGATATTTTGAGAGAAAGGTGAGATTTGAGAACATGGAAGGTGACAGGCATCCAGGCGGCAGAGCTGGCTGAACTGTCCTGTCCGCCGTGGGGACCGGGACGGGGGAACAAGGAGGGACACTGACGCAAAGCGGCATCCAAGGGTCAGTTTGAAGTTGTCCTGCTGACATGTAAGTCCTCCTCCTGCGGCTCGGCTTTTGGGGGGAATGGGGGATTAAGGAAAGCCAGGGTCCACGCTCAGCAGTGACCTGGGGAAAGCAGGCCCCATGGGATGCTGCAGGAATCCAGCACAGACCCCTCAGAAAGCCCTCAGCATGCGGAATGGGCCCCGAGCTGAGCTCATATCAAGTCCAGGGGGCGAAGGACACCGCCACCTGTTGCACACGCACACCCCCTGCTGGCTCACTTGTATACAGATGGGGAAAGGTCTACAACATTCTAGGTGTGTCACACAGCTGTGTGCCTTCCTTGAGCCAATCATTAGCACCCATGTCAAAAAAGACAATGTTTTAAATCACCAAGTAACTGGTGTCCTCCCAGCTCCCTTCCGTGTCTCCCTCCTGGGGACCGATGTCCCCACACCTCTAGCATCTACTCCCTTCCATGTGGTCCCTGAGACGGTCAAGTGCTGGCGTGTGACTAGTGTTGAGCCCCGGGCCCGCTGCTCTGGGAGCCTGGAGGGCACCGTGTCCTGCAGCAACGGCCAGGGGTGCAGAGGCACGGGCTGCTGATGGGACTGGGCATGGAAGGCAGGAGCCGGGTCTGGAGCCCTGGCTGGCACCTCCTCAAGCCAGCAGAGCCCCCTCAGGCAGGCCTCTGTCTGGGGCACACACTCGACCACAACCTCCGGGAGAGCTGGCCCAGGACGCCCAGTCAGAGTTGTCCTGAAGCCATTTTCCCAGAAGCCCTACAACTAACATCCTCTGTCTCTCAGGGATTCTCCAAGGCGTTGGTCAGATTTTTTCTTTTAAACCTTTGAAACAAGAGGATCTAATTACCTTCCCCTTTGCCCAGGCCATTGTCTGTCATGTTCTCTTCTCCAAGGTCAGAGTCCTGGCCCCTCTCCTCCTGCAAACTCAGTCAAGAGACACAGGTGTCCTTTCCTGCTCTCCTAAGGTGGGTGGGCGCTGCCCTCAATGAGTCTAAGGAGGTTTTCTGATACCTTCTTAAGAAGAAGAGGAACAAAACATAAACATAACTTCTAGCAGGGAACCCTGACATTCCTATAATTCTAAGTTTAATTTTCAGGCAAAAATGGAGAACATTTTTGTGTATTTTAAACTGCAATTTGTGTTTATTAAATTATCTGCTTTTTATACCATTTGGATTATTTAAAACATTGCAGTCGCCGTATATTTTATACTTAAACTAGCACAAACATTATTTTGTCATATGTGAAAAATAAATTTAGAACCCCAGATCCACGCAGGCAGGGATTTTTGTCTAACTTGCTCATCTCTGCGTCCCCAGTGTCAAGAAAAGAGCCTTGTCGCATAGCAGTGGATTAATTGGTTAATTCACTCCTTCAATACATATTTGTTAAAGGAGTGGAGTAACCAATTAGTGAATCAACTTCACAAATTTAAAATACCTTTGACACCATAACTCACAGCTTCCTTGCCATCCTAAAGAAGTAATACAATGCAGTCATTCTCACATTCCTTTTAAGATGTTTTATCTATCAGTGTGTCCTACCTTAAATGGACGTAATGTTTACAATCAAGATTGTAAATTCTTATGGCATTAAATTTATCTTCCCTGAAATGAGAGCATAATATATTAGCATTAATAATTCTGAAACTTTTGAACTGATGAAAATTCATTGGAGAAAAATCTAACCAGGTTGGCTCTAAGAAAACCGTGATGTAATAAACATTCAAAAAACTACAAGTGAACCCCTGATTTTACCACTTACTATCTCTGACATCTCACTGAACCTAGGGCTCCTTATTTGTAAAATCAATAACGTAAGACCTCACCTTCCTACTCAATGGAGCTGCTAAAGATCAAGTAGGGTCACACAGGAGAGCATTTTGTAAAACACCACTCAAAACTAAGCCTCCCAGAGAATATGTACGGGTATCTGCATTTGCATACCAAAAATGGATGTCTTAATTTTTTTTAAATCAGATAGTTAAAAAATAATTAGATATTAAACCATTGCTATCATTTGTATTTCTTTGAACCTCACTGCTTGTTTATTGGCCCTTTGTATTTCTTTCTCAGTGAATGACCTGTCCTTATTCTTTGCTTATTTTCCTCTTGGGTATTTGTCTCCTAACTGATTTCAGTAGCTCTTAAGCTGTTTAGCATATTTACTCCTTATCTGTCATGTAGGTTGCAATTATTTTCCCCAGGTGATTTAATTTACCAGATGAATGTTTCAGATTTTTATATAGGTCAAGTTTATCAATCTTACATATATATAGGCTTTTGATCAATTCTTGAAGAAAGATCTCCAAATTCAAGATTATAAAGTATTTTCCTTATATTTTTGATAGATTTAGTTTTATTTTTAAATATTTAATCCATCCGTCATTTATTTCAGCATAAGATGAACAGTAGGGAATCTAACCTCATTTTCCCTCAGTGATGAGCCAGTTATCCCCAGGTCATTAACTGGCTAATCTGTACTTTCCAGACTAACCTGAATTGCCACCTTTTTATCTCCTAAATTCCCACTTGAACTTGGAGTCAGATCTGGACTGTGTTCTATTCTGTTGATCAATCTGTTTATTTCTATGCTAGTATGACACTTTTGATTTCTATAGGCTCAGTAAATTATTTTAATATCTGATAGAGGGTGAATCTCACAGACATCAATCACGCTGATTGAAAGGACTAGGCACAAAAAAGAACTTTCTGTAAGATTCTACTCAGATGAAATTCCAGAGCAGGTGAAACTAAACTCATCTATAGTGACACATCAGCGGTTGCCTGTGTCAGGTCTAGTGTGGGAGGAGGGGGGATTTGGGGGAAGGTTAACTCTAAAGGGGCATAAGGGAACCTTCTGGGGAGACAGAAAAGTTCTATATTTTGTCTGGGTTGGTGGTTGCAAGAGTGTATACATTTGTCAAAACTCATTCAATTGTGCATATCTCAGTTAAAAACACATGAAAAAAAATGACAGGGCAAATCTCCTCCTTATTTCATTGCTATTTCTGAAAATTACTTTTCTATTCTCTCATAATTATTCTTCCAGGTGAATTTTAGAATACCTATAAAAAATTAAAACTTTTTTCACTGGGTTCTTGATAGAAATTTGTTAAATGTAGTTATTAATTTGGGGTAGAACAGACATCCACAAAGACTTTCCATCCACAAAAAGGATACATCGCTTCACTTATTCAAGTCTTCTTTGGTAATTTTTTGCCATTTTGGTAAAAGTTTTTTTTGTCAGGTTTTGGTATCGGGGCTGCCTCAGGGGTTATGACTCCATATTCATTCCTAATTCTGCAGGCT
Source organism: Delphinus delphis (assembly GCF_949987515.2). Lineage (NCBI taxonomy): Eukaryota > Metazoa > Chordata > Mammalia > Artiodactyla > Delphinidae > Delphinus > Delphinus delphis. The sequence goes on from NC_082689.1 coordinate 8,128,023, forward strand.
TTTTCTTTGTAAAACTTGCCCACAAGTTTCATCATATCAAGGAATGAGCCTCTTTTCCCCTTTATTAGGTATTGACACCATATGCAACCTGAAGTCTATTTTGAAAAAAACGAATCTATTGGAACGGTCTCTTTTTTTAACCATTTCACACTGTTTTAATTATTGTAGCTCTATGAAGTATTTTAGTATCTCTTACCAAGAAATTCTGGTAAATCCGTTGAGCATTCTAAAACTCCTCTTTTCTCCCTACCTTCCCTGCTCCCTCCGGGCATCTGGTAGAACGTCAGGAGATAATGACATCATTTCGGAAAGGTTTCTCTGTGTGCCGCTCATTTGGTTGGCAGCTGTTTGCTGTGTAGGTATGAGGGCCTCCAGTCTGTCAGGCCTGAAACACATTTACCTTAATAAATGTCTTTACCACATGCTGAGGAATCCTGAAGAGGAGGCTGGGACTCTGGGACCAACGCAGCCAAGAACACTCTGTTCCATCTTCCATCTTAATAATGAAACGCTGACTGCCTGCTAATAGACGCACATTTATTTTAAATATATGAATAGGATGATTGTTTAAAGAGACCTCCAGCTGGTTAAATTTTGGTTCCTGCAATAAAACTCTCCTCCAGCACATTCTCTGGCTTTGGGCCCTGGAGGGCTGCAGGTTCTCTCGACTGCACTGCTGACTGTGGTCTCGAGTGTTCAGGTTTTCCGGTGGTGGTTTTCATGCTCTGAGGCAGGGCGTCAGGAGCTGCACTGGCCTCCAGAGGACTTCCTCCATGATCCGAATGCTCCACTTTTAGAGCACTCTTGCCAGTTAGGAAAATTTTTATTCGGTAAAATATTTTCAATGAAACGTTGGGCTATTTTCCTTTGCCATGATCAGGCAGTTCCTCTCTCCCCCTCTCCTTTGAATGCGTTGACTTCTTGATGCCCACCTGCCAGTGAAAGAAAGGCCTTCAAGAGCTCTAAGCCACCACCAGGTGTCACGGCAGGGCTTTCCCAGGCGTCCTCCAGCAGGCTCTCAGGTTCAGTTAGCAGGCATGGCCTGGCATCCAGGTTGGTCTTGTCAAAGCCCCCAGACCACTGGGCCTCTTCCTTTGTCTTGGTCGTCCCTTTGATGGCTTTTCCCCTTGGCTTCCAACATCCTCTCCTCCATACCAGGAGTCATCTGGGTCCTGTTAACATGAGGATGGACCAGAGAGAGTGCCTAGTGGTGGCATGGGGATGATGCAGGGCAGCCAGGACTGTGCAACAGAGGAATCTGAGTAAGGAGCAGGTAGGGCTGTGCGAGGCACTGCTTCTAACATAGAAGGATGGAGGACCCAGGACGGGGAGACAGGGTGAGGGAGAGTATGAGAGTGTGGAAGCATCGCTGAGCAATCTGCTCTCTGGTGACCCGAGTTCAGAGGAAGGAGGGATGAATGGGACTAGGTTGGCTGTCTTCATGAGGTCTGGGACTTAACTAGGTGGAGTAGAGGGGCTCAGGCAGGAATGTGCAGGTGGTTCAGATGTGGCTGGAAAGGAAGGTTGGCAGAGAAAAGAAGAGGGAGATGAGGTTGAAGAACTGGCTTTAGTTCAAGTGAGAGGAGCCTTCCCTCCAGAGCCAAGGAGAGTGGACTTCACTACACAGACTCACTCCTGCTGAGTCCTGCTGGGTAACAAACACACTCAGAAATCTCAGTGGCTTAGAACGGCAGCCATCTAGTTCACATTCACAGGTTTGCAAGTTGGTTGCAGCAGCTCTACTTCAAGCTCTGGATTGTGTTTAGTTCTCCTCCATGTCTCTCATTCTGGGACCAGTGGCCACCTGGGGTATGTTCTTTCCGTGATAAATAGCAGAAAGTGGAAGAGGGGTGGGTGGCAACACATATGCTCTTTGGAACTGACTTCTGCCCATATTCCAATGGTCAAAGCAAGTCACATGGCCAAACCCAACAGCCATAGAGCAGAGAATCACACTTTGCCTACTCTAGTTGGGGGCAACTCAGCATCTCCCTGCAAAGGGCATGGGTCAGAGACTGGAAACAAAGCTCTCATTACTGCCACCACCAACCTACCTTCTTCAACAACTTTAGCTCCTGGTTCATGAGTGGCCATGTGGCATAATAAAAGGAGTGCCTAGGGAGGTCTGGGGTCCTGGATTCTAACTCCAGCTCAGCAAGTCATTTCGTCTTCAGGACCCTCCATTTCCCTTCTCCTCCGCATAAGATGGTTGTTTTGGTTGGTTCCCAAGATCTCCTCCAGCTCTAGCCATCATGAGTCTGCAATACTCAGATAGTTCCATCTGCCACAAGCCTGATGGCTTTGGATCAGATAGAGACCAGAGGCAGGAGACCTGTGAGATGAACGTGCAGGAGCGCAGGCATGGAATGGAAAGAGAGGAGTGAGTTTGCAAAGTGTCAGGAAGGAAGAATAAAGCTGGGTGTTAAGGAGATTCTAACTTTTTTTTTTTAATTTATTTATTTTATTTATTTATTTTTGGCTGCGTTGGGTCTTTGTTACTGTGCGCGGGCTTTCTCTAGTTGCGGTGAGCAGGGGCTACTCTTTGTCATGGTGCGCAGGCTTCTCACTGCGGTGTCTTCTCTTGTTGCAGAGCTCAGGCTTCAGTAGCTGTGGTGCACAGGCTTAGTTGCTCCTCGGCATGTGGGATATTCCCGGACCAAGGATCAAACCCATGTCCCCTGCATCAGCAGGTGGATTCTTAACCACTGCACCATCAGGGAAGCCCTAAGATTCTTATACTTATCTTATTCTTATATGTATCCCCCTCTTACAGATGAGAAAAAGAAGGCATGTACCCTAGTTCACTAGGCTGATGAGAATTAGAATGGGGATTCAAACCCAGACAGCCTTGGTCGAAATCATTTAATATTTCCATGAACAGTCCTTCTCCCAAAGAGGTTGCCACGGGAACTTAGGATCAATACTCAGGGGTCTGAATCAAGGGAAACTGGGCCTATTTTGCAGGTGCCTGGAACAGGAAGTAACCATGAGACCAAAGGAAGAGAAAGAGATTGGGAGAAAACAGTTTTTAAAATTCAGAAAATAAAACAAAAGGGTGGAAAGCTTTAAAAACCCTTGAGGATTTCTCTGAAGTGTTGAACTATGGAGAGTTGAGAGAGCTGCTAATATCATTTCATTCCCACTTCAGCTCCTACCTGGCGAGGGACTCGCGTTTCCTGTGGGTTCCCGGGATGGTTTGTATTCTTTTCCTGACTCTTCTCTCACACGGACAGGCCCGTGTGTGGAGCCAGGTGTGGAGCCTGAGCACAGCTGGCTCTAATTTGAGGGGCCTTCTGCCATTTTAAGATGACCTCACCCCATTCCCTTGACTTTTCAATATGCAATTCACGACACTTTTCCAAAATTCGGGTAATGATTTATTGGTGTTTTTTCTTGCAGTGTGAGGTTTTTTGTTTGTTTAGGGGTTTGGTAACTGTTCTTGATAGGGGCATTGTAAACGTTTCTACTAAAGGAGGGAATCAAAAATATCACTTTCTTATTTCTACCTTTCTGGCTGTACTTCAGTCTTGGCCGAAGAATTCCTCTCCACCCTCCTGCATCTCCCACATCTACCTTTGAAAGGCCAGTGTAGAATGAGGGGCCGATGGCTTACGTTGTTTTGGAGGGAGCATGCCAGGATTTGCCACTTGCCTCTGACACTTAATAGCTATATGAATAGGAGAGTGTACTACACAGTCAATCCCAGGGGCAGCAGGGAACTGTTCTAAGGGGAATACCCACTATCTTGGTCCTTTCTGAAAGAAGCAGTTCCTAGTAAGGGTGGCCGCGTGCTGTGCTACCCTGGCCACAGCTGATTGGCCAGGGTGGGCATCTGACCCATGAGTTCCGGGCATGAAAGGAGAGTGGAAATTCATTAAGCCAATCAGATTTCCTTTCAGAAATCTTAACTGGAGGACTTCTCTAGTGGCACAGGGCTTAAGAATCTGCCTGCCAATGCAGGGGACACAGGTTCAAGCCCTGGTCTGGGAAGATCCCACATGCTGCGGAGCAACTAAGCCCGTGAGCCACAATTACTGAAGCCCGCACGCCTAGAGCCTGTGCTCTGCAACAAGAGAAGCCACCGCAGTGAGAAGCCCACGCACTGCAATGAAGGGTAGCCCTCGCTTGCCACAACTAGAGAAAGCCCGCACGCAGAAACCAAGACCCAATGCAGCCAGAAATAAATAAATAAAAACCTTGAGGATATTTTAAAAAGAAAAAAAAAGTGGGATTCTTTAAAAGAAAGAAAGAAAGAAAGAAAGAAATCTTAACTGGTAAAATAAGGAGCAAATCGTGCAGTTAGTTGGTCGAGAGATGGGCCGGGGACCAGGCACTGGTGCGCAGCGAGGAAGCCTGGCCAGGAAGCCGCAGCTCCTCTTTCGAACAGACGACAGCATGCCTGGTGCTGGAGCTGCCTTAAATCCACAACAACTCACCTCCAAGTGGGGGTACACGGGGGCCCCGTGCTTGGACACTTCCCTGTCCTGTTGACAAGCCACTTTCGCCTGGGGTGGGGGAGGGGTGAAGGAGGCAGCCCGCTTGCCCGACGGGAGAAAGAAGAACGGGAAGGGTGATGCCTCTGGCAGTTCCTCGGTGCCTCTGAAATGTGGGCTAGGGCAGCCCTCTGTTTAGCTGAGAATATTATTGGGTTTGGGGTGCCCAGGGAGGCCCAGTACCCAGCGTGGCGGGAGTTAAATTGCGCAGCATAATGAGGTGGCCGAGTTTTAAGGAAGCAAATGGGGACCCCCAAAATGGAGTCAGGATAGGTTGGAGGTACCCCCTCAGGCGCTCGGGAGGCTGCAGGCTGTCAAGGGAGGAATACGGGGAAGTTCCTGGTGGCGGAAACCTAGAGGATTTTTTTTTTTTTTTTTGCAATAAGTAGTTTCCATTTTATTTTTTCTCTTCATACTTAGCTTTATGGGCTAAGGTGTACATCTCCTTTGTGTCTATAGCAGGTCCCCCAAAGTCATATAGACAGGGTAGCTTAATAAGTATTGCTGAAGACTGGCCAGATTTTATTAAAGAAATCTATATTAACTACCCTGACAACATTTTTACATGTGGCTCCAGGTAATTTCAGTTGAAACCTAGAGGATTTTTAAGACTACAAAAATATTCACAGTGAAACAGTTTGTGCCACCGTGAGTTAAACCCCTTTCACCATCCAACACCTTCAGTAAAATAGTACAAAATAGCCATTTAAGAGATGCCCCAGAAGACAGAGCACCTGAGAGTTTCTGGATGACTCAACGAACATCCACTGCCCAAAGCAGCTGGAGCAAGCCTCCTGCTCCTGGCACTCAAAGAGTCTGTGGCAGAACCTTGCCCACCGTGGGCTGCAAGGACCAGGGACACAGTGTCTGCCGAGTGGCCAGCACAGTGCCTGCACACGCATCACACGGAAGTTATCCAGGACCAGTTCCAGAGTAACCCCTGGCGGAACACGCGACAATCACAAAAGCAAAGACGGGACTTCTTACTGGGATGAGCAACGGCCTTGTTGACCCAAGGGCTGAGAGGGCACGTGCATTTGTCAGGAGAAAATTAAATGGCCCTGAAGCATCTTCATCAGGTGCTAAATGCCTCAAAGTGACCACGGTGCCACCTGAAAGACTAACATGCTCTGGATTTTGCATGGCCCAAGTTTCCCCAGCCCATGTCTCACGACGGGAGTAACCCGTATCCCCATGGGAATAACGCCCATCTACTCCCAAGGACCCTCCCCTTTGCAAAGTTCCCTGCAGGCATTCTCCAGCCAACCCCGGAGGTTACCACACATGAGCTCCTGGATAATTTCAGGTGGCTCCTGCAGGGTGTGTGACAGCCACCCCACCTGTACCAGGTAGGCCCTGACGTCTCCCCTCAGCAGGGCCTTTGATGCCCTGGATGCCTCAGAGGGCCAGAGCTGCGTGAGTGTCCACTGCGCCGATGACACTCGTGGGGCTGTGAAACATCCTCAGAACGATGGTTCAGACGTGAGCGTTAAAGAATGTGTCCTTCTCCTCCTTGACCCCAAAATGACAGAATCCCCAATTGAAAAGGTGGTCAAGGCAGAGGATGGGAGCAAGCTTCAGCACTGCTAGCGAGTTTGGCCCAAAGAAAACAATCACAGACTCGTTCCCCTACAGGAGAAACGTACGCCTCCTTTACTCCTTCATCCAACACACGTGCTTCCAGAGCTCTGACATTTTTACACTGAACTTGGCATTTCCAATCCAGATTTTGTGACGGGTGCTCTCGGTGTCTTGTGACAATCAGTGTGCTGTCTGGAACACAAACTGTGACCTGTTCACCAATCGATGTCCCCTTCCTCCCAGGCATCGCTGGTTTTCCCTGCAGTCAGGTGTGGCCTCCCTGCAGTCAGGTGTGGCCCTATGACTGAGTTCTGGTCTATGGGATGCGGGCAGAATTGACACGTGCTGCTCCCAGGCCTGGCCCACGGAAAGCCCCCGTGTGTGGTCCTCCACACTCCTCGCCCCTCAGTCAGCTCGATGTGGACAAGCACGGTGACCCTAGAAGCGACGTGCTGAAGAGAGCAGAATCTTCCAGTGCTTGGAAGAGAACCAGCATGCCAAGCACAACACCCACTTTGGACTTTCTAGATGTTTGAGCCCGATGTATTTTGAGGTTTATTTGTTACAGCCACTAGCATTATCTTAATTAAACCAGCTGGAAGATATATTTGATCTTTAGAGAAAAGGTCGTTCTGTTCTAAAACTTTGAAACTTAGATGTGTTTGTGGTAAACATCTGTTTCCTTTCCAAAATCTGCCCAAACTAATTTGATTTTGCAAAATACTGAAAATTAGTCTGTGGTACTAAGTGCATGGAGAGGAACAGAACGATTCGCTTCACCAGCTCAGCATACAAAAGGGAGTCACATCTCTCTGAATTTCTAATTACACATCCGCAAGCTTCTATTAGCAGGAAGTTCAGTACTTCTACCTTGAGACCCCCCTAACAGATAACCGCACACCAGACGAGGACAGTCAGCTCCCATCTTTGCCACTGAGGCTGCCACCCAGTGTCACTGCTGAAAACTGGTACCAAAGTCTGCAGGATGCTGTGGGCCACTGAAGTGATGCCGCTGCTGGTCCTGACCCAAGGGTACCCCTCTTTTGGTCTCCAAGGCCTCAGTTTCCTTAGGCCATCTTCACCAGCTTGGGATTCTCCCCAAACCTCCACACGAGCAGGGTGATGGACTTCCAGCCTCAGCCCACACTATGCCGGGAACCACACAGTCCTGTCAACCAGGCCGCCTTGGCCAGAGCACACTAGATGACCCTACAGGCCTGCCTAACTTCAAATCTCAGGGAGAAGGGGCTGGGGTCTCAGGAGGCCCTTGGTTTGCTTGTGCCAGAACTCTGCACACCAGGGAGACCAGCATCTCTTAAGCCTGTTCTCCACCGACCCCCACCTGGAAAATGAAAGCCCACCTTCTTTCCATCGTAAAACAAAGGGGCCACCCAGTGACTCTCTGCAGACCCAGGTCTACTCCAAGATGTCCTTCTGTCTCAGCTTGTTCCAAAAAGCAGCTGGGAGCTTTTTCTTCTCCATTAAAAAAATTGCTGCACATTACACTGAGCTGAGGGAATGGATGATGAACCCCTGGGAAGATATTTATTTCCATTTTGCTGCAAAAACAGGCAAGCAGACTGCTGAGAATCTGATCCCCTCATTTTGTTTGTAAAACATGTTTTGTATTAGTTCATTCCTTTTTCCAGAGTATATTAATTTGCATTTGGTCCTTTTTAGAATTTGGCTAATGACATTAATTTTTGTAAGGCTGACTGTAAGGGAACTTTCCCTGCATATAACCATAATGTTAAATCCTCTAAAGAACCAGCCCCAAAAGAACTTGTGAGCCCAGCATAGCCAATCTCCCCCTCTCTGTGCCCCAACTATACCCAGCCCAGGGTACCTGATCCCCAAATGCTCTGGCCTGGGAGCAGGCAAAGCCTGTTCTCCATCAGGGTGAAATTTTTTTAATTGTTACCGGAAACAAGCGAGACAGAGGGAAAGTAAGACGCAACAAGCAGTGTAAGGCTAGATGGGTTTATAAAGTACAGGCGTGAGCCCCATGCTAGGGTGCACTCACTGCTCACTGCAAGATTTGCACCTCCCTCTCCCTGGATACAGGGTCGGCTGGGTGCTTTCCTGATTTTGAGCACTCTCTACCCCACCCCAAGTACTTCCGGGGACTGGTCGGGGCAAGAACTCCAGTCAGGAGTCCGTGTCCAGTGGGTGGCCAAGAGCTCAGCAGAACCCCCAGGCATGTGATGTGGGACCTGAGCCCCTTCCTCCATCCTGTCCCACTTTGCCCCACTCGGCAGAAGTACCATTTCCTCCCACATGCTATTGATTAAGTTTATCAATTCTCTCTCTTCTTTCTCCATTTTGTTTAAATTTATTACTTCCTTTTTCTCCTTTCTCTTGGTTCCTAACTTAAAGGGAACAAAGTTCATCAGGTATAGACTTGATTTATTATTTCTCTTTTTTTTCCCTCCCTAATATAAGCACTGGGAACAATAAATCTCCTCTAAGTACTGCATTGGCAGCATCCCAGAAATCTAGAAATGTCACTTGCATGCTTTGGTTCTTTAAATATTCTGTGGCGCCCTAAATGTCTTCCCTAACGAAAGGCTTATTCAAGAAAGGATCTGCTCTGCCAAATGCAATAAGAAACAGCTGAAAAAGAGGTTCAGCTAGAGGAAGGAAAAGGAAGGAGATAGAATAGTCATTTGCTGATAATGTGAATTTATTCCTAAGATAATCAAACGAAAAATTCTTAGGATTGATAAGGGTTTAGTTAAAGTGAATGTATACAAAATAAACATTCAATTCCTTTCCTCTATACCAACAGTTAGAAAATAAAAGAGTGGGGGGAAGACACCTCCACGATAACAACTGTGTAAGTAAAATGCCCTCAAGGCGAGTTTAACAATAAATATGCAGAAACTATAGGAAAACTGAGAGTCATAAAAGAAGACAAGGAAATACAGAGACATGTCATGTTCCTGGGAAGACTCAACGTTGTAACGATGTCATTTCTTTTCAAATTGATGTATATATTTAAAGCAATGTTAATCAGAACCTCAGTGGAAGCACTTGGGAACCGTGCCCAAATGATTCTGAAGCTCATCTGGAAAACTAAAGAGACCAAGAGACATACCTTTCCCCACCTCTCCTGCTGGGCTGGGTGAGGCAGGCCTAGATGGCAGGGGTGGGAGGTGGGCAGGGGTGGGGGACACAAGCCGGGACAGAGGACTGGCCACCACTTGGGGCCTGGCCGTGCCTGAGCTTTCAAAGCTCAGAGGAGACTTGGGTGTTTCCCACTGAGAAACACGCCAGTTTATTTTAGTCGTTCCACAAATATTCACTGAACTTCAGGCACGATTGTAGGAACCAGGGCTGGAGCTCTGAACAAGACAAAGCCCCTGCTCTGAGGAGCTTCAGGGTGTTCGGTGGGGAGGCGACAACAGACAACGAACTTGTGTTAGCACATCAAGGTGCTGTGAGGACTTCCAGCCAGAGGAGGGGAGTAGGCAGGGGAGCCACTTGTGGGAGAGGGGATGGCTGCTGTGGGGTCGTGCAGGGTGAGGGCATCTCCAGAACTGGACCCATGAGAAGAACGGGCAGCAGCCCGGCAGCGGAGGGGCTGGGCTGGACCCCAGATGCCATCCCCTCCTCCTGGCTGCACTCTCTGTTTACAGAGGCTTTGCTGCCCTGGAAGGCGTGGCCACGCCCACTTACGGAGCCGCCTGACCTGCGGCAGCCAGGCAGTCTCTCTCTCCAGGAATTTGCAATCAGACGCACTGACTGAGCGGAGTCCTTGAGGAAAGGGGCACTGAGTGGTGGGAGTGGGGGGATGGGGGGCTGGAGTGAGGGTCAGAGGAGTGGGGAGCTGAAGGCAGGAGCTGGGGTTCAGGGGAAAAGCAGAAGCTTGACTGTCCCCAGGAGAGAGACAGACAAAGCCACAAACAGAGAGACAGAGAGGGACAGAGACAGAGAGATAGAGCGGGACAGAGACAGACAGGGAGATAGAGAGGGACAGAGACAGATAGGGAGATAGAGAGGGACAGAGACAGACAGGGAGATAGAGAAGGACAGAGGCAGAAAGACAGAGAGATGGAGACAGAGACAGGGACAAGAGAGAGACAGAAACAGAGAGACAGAGAGATCACACATGACTTTCCAGGGGCCCTGACACTCAGCTCTGTGGGTCTCACAATAGATTCCATGAGAATCCATCTTTCATCAGTTGGTCCCCAAGTGACCAATTCACCAAACGTAGCTAGTACACTGATTTTCCAAGCACTGTTTTAGGGAATATGCTTTTTAAATAAATATTTAATATTCTTCTTTAATAACTTACCAGAATTTTAAGAAATGTTCAAATTGTTGAAAACTAGGCCAATTTAGTCTTTTTGACTTCACTCTTTTTATTAAGATATTTCAAATTTATAACATTTCATATAAGAATTTTCAGTTTGCACTGCTTTCTCTTGAATTCTTTTAAAAGTTATTTTCTGTTTTGCCAATATTTAGCACCTTTAGGATTCTTGTGCCAGTTTCTCTGAATGACAATTTGATGAATTTGGCAAATGTACGGATGTACCAGACCCATTGCTTCCCACTGTTTATAAAGCTGACAAGCAATTTGTATCTCATGGAACAAAACAATTTGTACTTTATGTATTTCAAAAATATTTGAAAGCAGTTTTGATTTTGTCTTCAGATGGCATTTTAAGGAACGTTCGGTTTGCCTCTGCCTCAGAGCAATGGAGAGGCAATAGAAAGGAGATCAGGGAGGCTGGGACAGAAGGAGGGGAGGAGAATCGTGAGCAATGGAGGAAGGGGCGATGGCTATTAGGTGCACATGAAGGCTGTCAGGAGCAAGTGGGGGTTACAGCAGACACACGAGGAAAGCGGAGCCGCCTGCAGGAAGCCCCGGAGGAAGGGCGAGAGGTCTGTCCAGGCCCCCGCCGCCTTGCAACAAACCCCATATGAGTCTTTCTTCCTTGCAGCTGGAAAAACCAAAGCAGAGCACAAGCAAATGAAATATTTACCTAACCCCATGCACGTGTATAATTAGGTTGTTTCTGCTTTTTCTTTCTATTATAATAATGATACATTAGATATAATTGGGCATTGAGCTTTCACCATGTTTAGAATTATTTTCTTAGGATAGAATGCCTAGAAATTAGTGGGTCAGAAAGTTAAAACACCAAGGTTCATGCCAGAGGACTTCCCTGCTTGGGGAAAAGGGATTTTACCAGTTTACACCAGCAATGTCTGGCAGAGCCTGTTGGCCTGTACCCTCAACGCCCAGTGAGTATTTGCTCCTTAAAATACCCTATGGTTCAGTGATCTACAGCTGCTAACGATGGGAGGGCAGCTGCGATTTTGCTCTTGAAACATATCAAGCCCTATGGCCAGCACCTAGTCTCTCCTGTCACGCACGTCACAGATTCTAAAGGAATGAAGGAGCTATGTCTTCTGGCAGTGTTACTGCATTTGAGGCGTCTCCTTCAAATCCAGTCTTTAAACTCTAAACCTGGAGATGTGCATTCCCAAAACAAAGGCAGTGACTGTTGAAATCGCGTGCCGTTAATATTCTCAAGAAGCAGGCTGACTCCTGTCGTGGAGGGAAAAGAAGTGGTGGGAGAAGCCCGTAGTATAGCTTCAAAAGTGGAGAGTCTGGCAGGAACAACAAAATCTCATGCAGGTTTATTCTGAGAGTGAACAGAGTGGTTGGAAGACCTTCAAGTCACCTGCCCTCAGTGTTCTCTCTCCTGCAGATAAAGGGGCTGGTGTTGGCCGAGTAGGGTCAAAAGGGTGGGCAGGGCTTCCCTGGTGGCGCAGTGGTTGAGAGTCCGCCTGCCGATGCAGGGGACACGGGTTTGTGCCCCGGTCAGGGAAGATCCCACATGCCGCGGAGCGGCTGGGCCCGTGAGCCATGGCCGCTGAGCCTGCACGTCCGGAGCCTGTGCTCCACAACGGGAGAGGCCACAACAGTGAGAGGCCCGCGTACCGCAAAAAAAAAAAAAAAAAAAAAAAAAAAAGGGTGGGAAGCACGGGGGCCTCCACGTGGACCCTGATGTCTTAGTACAAGTGACTGTCCTCAGCAAATAATGACAAGTGCAGAAACCATGTTACGTCTTAATTTAAAAATCCACATTGGTTTCTGCTTTGAAATGCTCTCAGTTTAGTGATCTGATATGAAGATGCAAATTCTTTCAGAAAACAGTTTTTGTCTGAGGAAAGTATTAAAATGGTAGGTTTTTAATAGTTTCTAGGAGCACTGCTACCTCCATTGCCCCCTCTCAATAGAAGAAAACGCTCAAGGAACAGCTTTTGACTTCATACTGGTCCAAAGTGAGAAACCGCTGTCAACATCTGGGTGGAGATTCCCCACATCCTCCAGCTCCAAGCTGGTCCCTGTTGGAATCCTCGGGCTGGGGGACATGGGCTTTGTTCCTGGGTCTGGCCGGGCTCCCCACACGCTGACAGTCAGCTGTTTGGAAATCCTTAGGCATCCCCCCGGGAGACTCTGTGTGACCAGAAGCCAAGATCCTTGAGGAAGGGGCAACAAGCTCTCTTTGCTGGGCCCGGACCTGAGCCTCCAGATTCCACCAGGCCCCCAGACCACTGGAGAGGCTTCACCCACCCAACACAGACTCCCCCTCCCAGAAGTTCTGTCACTCCTGGTCTCACCTGCCTTCTGAGTCCTGGAGGAAAAGCCAGGAACAGTAGGTGGGGAGACAAGAGCTTGGAGGCCAGGGGATCACATTCCCCTAGAGAAGCACAACACCGGCAGCCAGAGCCAGGACTTTGTTGCTTGAACCTGGACAGCTCGGGGCAAGTCTTGCTCTCCAGCAGGAAGGGAGGCGTCATGCATTCGTTCATTCATCAAGCGTCTACCATGTGCCATATACTCCGCTAGGTGCTTCTACAATATGAGGGTAAATACAAATCTAATTTAAAAATTAGATCTAATTTAAAAAGGAAAAGAGAACTTCCATCGTCTTTAGCATTCCCTTTAGAAAACGTGAAATTGGAATGCTTTCTCTGTCTCTGAGATGCATGTAAATCTTTTTAAAGGCCAAATGAGCCTGTTGCTAGTTTTGCGGTTGCAGGGGGTCTTGAAGCCATCCTTGAAATATGAACATCAAGAAGGGTGGCCCCCTTCTATTTGTCTCTGTGGGAGTTTTAGCCTAGGTGGTTGGCTCCAGATGTAACTTCCTGCTGGTTGAAAAGATCTGAGCTGTTTTATCTTTCCTTCAGCTAAAGACAGCTAACCTATGTAATAGGTTGTATCTGCTTGGCTACATGAGATGGTGAGACTTCTTTCTGTCTTTGCAATCTCTTTGGTGGTTGCCTGTAATGTGCATGCAGCCTGGTTCAATATTTATTCAATAGTAAAACTGTTTTCTTTCTCTTCTACCTTTGTGGAGTTTTTCTGGGTTGGCAGGTATCTTAGTCAATTTGGGCTGCAATAGCAAAATAACATAAATTTATTTCTCACAGTTCTGGAGGCTGGAAATCCAAGACCAGGGTACAGCATGGTCAGGTTCTGGTGAGAACCCTCTTCCAGGTTGCAGACTGCCAACTTCTCACTGCGTCCTCACATGGTGAAAGGGACAAGCTAGCTCTCTGGGGTCTCTTTCGTAAGTACACTTATTCCAATCCTGAAGGCTCCACCTTTATGACATAATTACCTCCCAAAGGCCTCCTGTCCTATTACCATTACCTTGGGGGTTAGGTGTCAACATATGAATTTGCAGGGGGACACAAACATTCAGACCATAGCAGCAGGAGAGTTTATTTTTAATTACTTGCCCAACAATTGGGATGTAGCAGTGAACAAGGCAAAAATGGTCCATGCTTTTAGAAGGTTCCAATCTATTGGTTTGAGGCAAGATGCAGACAACCTTTAAACACTGAGTAAGTGAACATAGAGTTAAGTATGGGGACAACCCTGAACAATAAGAAGGTCCCTCTTCCCAGGGCCATCCAGGCCCTTTTTCCTGGGGGAGAAGGGCAGGGAGGCCTGTTACCAAGAGAGCTTCTCCTGGGTTATTAGCAGATCAGCACTGCAAGTGTTACCCAGAATACAGGTAGAATGAAGACAAAAAGACCAAAAGAAAACTTGATTGACTGTAAACTCTGCTGGCAGAAGGAATATACTGTGCTAAGAGGCAAAGGAAGAAATCACAACAGAAAACATGAACAGATGTGATTATATAGGAATGTACAACTTCTGTAGATTTTTCTTTTACCTTACCATAATTATAAGACTTATCCAAGTATGGAAAATATTTACAGCAAGATTATATAAAGGGCTCATAAATGCTGATAAAAACACTAAGCCCGGGACTTCCCTGGTGGCACAGTGGTTAAGAATCTGCCTGCCAGTGCAGGGGACACGGGTTCGAGCCCTGGTCCGGGAAGATCCCACATGCCGTGGAGCAACTAAACCCGCGTGCCACAACTACTGAGCCTGCGCTCTAGAGCCTGCGAACCACAACTACCAAAGCCCGCCTAGAGCCCGTGCCCTGCAACAAGAGAAGCCACCGCAGTGAGAAGCCCTCGCACCACAACAAAGAGTAGCCCCCGCTCGCCGCAGCTAGACAAAGCCTGTGCGCAGCAACGAAGACCCAACACAGCCAAAAATAAATAAATAAATTTATTTAAAAAAACAGACAACACTAAACCCTTAAAAATAAATGGGCAAAGGATAAAAACAGACCCTTCTCAAAAGAGAAAACACAGTATAGGAAATATATTCCACCCAGAAATAAAAACATCTGCAACTTAATCCAGCAATGAGAGACTATTTCTCACCTCTTATCAAATAGAGCACCTGTGAAGGGCAGGTGCTGGAGGTAATACAGAGAGGCATGGAATCTAGTGAGTCTCTAGGAGCCTATCATCCAGAGGGCGGTGAATAAGGGATCAGACAAGTGCCGTCTAGGAATTTAGGTAAGCGCCTTAAGAGGCCCCATGGTGGGGTACAGAGGAGAGATGCCCTGGGTGGAGGTTCAGCTTTGGGGAGAAGTTTTCAGGGAGGACTTGGCCTTGAAGGAAGGTGATTCATGGACAGGGAAGACTAGCAGAGGAGGAAGAGCCAGATGACAGGAATATATTCACTTGGGCTGAAGTGTTGTGAGAGATAAAGCTGGAGAGAGAGGGGTTGCCATACTGCAGGGCGTACATTCACACTGGGGGTGGGGCCGAGTGTAAGGAGGGGTCAAGCTCACACCCTGGCCCCAGTTCCCAAAGAAACAACCCTTCCCTGTCCTGCAAAGGAACCTCCAGACCTCAGACAAGCCACAAGCCCACTGCCCAAAAGTAAGTCCTGCCCTGCCTAGGCCTCTACTTGGGGGCCTGAACACCAGACCCCAGGGGACAGGTGAAAAGAAGAATCATTTTTGTGGAAGCATATTATTTGTAAGGGAATTTAGCTACAAAGGGAGCACATTCTTTTTTTTTTTTTTTTTTTGCGGTACGCGGGTCTCTCACTGTTGTGGCCTCTCCCGTTGCGGAGCACAGGCTCAGCGGCCATGGCTCACGGGCCCAGCGGCTCCGCGGCATGTGGGATCTTCCCGGACCGGGGCACGAACCCGTGTCCCCCGCATCGGCAGGCGGACTCTCAACCACTGCGCCACCAGGGAAGCCCAAAGGGAGCACATTCTTGGTGAAAGTTAGGCTGGTTTGTTTTGTAGCACTCTGACTCTCCTGTTGGCACTGGAGGGCCACACATCTTCAAAGCTATGAAAGGAAAGCTTCGGTGCCAGATAACAGACTTCCAGGGTGCCATTTAGTGACAAAGATAATGAAGTTTTTCAATGACAGGGTTCAAGTATAAGTGGGGTATTGTATGCCCATATAAATTATGGCTGAGGCCAGGTTAATTTTTTTCTAGGGTTACATATGGATGAGAAAAAGGGTGTTAGCATTTTTATGAGGTCACAGAATGTCAGGGAAGATGAATGTCTCTGGTGAACTATATCATGGATGGAATTTAATCTCCCAGATGCCTCTGAGAGGAAAGCTCTCTGAGAGGACAGCCACCCACTGTCTGCCATTCTTGTGTTAGAGAACTTGCTAAAAAACTTACCTTCCGATGTGGACGCCCGTGGACTCACTCCTCATGGCAGAAAAGGACTGGTAATCACACTCCTGTCCCTTTGGGATGCTGGACCAAACAATGAGAAGTGCACATGCCTGTGACCATACGCACTGTCTTCGTGGGGTTAGAGTCACATTTCAGATCCCACACCCAGAGGCCCTGCGATAGTGCTAGATTAGTCACAGATTAGTGTTTCACAGCATTCCTCGGGGCTTACAATAAGGCTTTTCCCAATTCCCCAATAATGTGGAAGACAGGGGGGAAGAGATTGTCCTCTAAGTGGTATCAAACAGAGCCTGGAAAGAATCCCTAATCAGGACTCTGATCCATCCCTGACCACCACCAGCCTCAACAGAGAGAATGGCTAACATTTGTGTACAGATTTCTGTGCGAACATATGTTTTCTATTTTCTTGGGTATATACCTAAGAGTGGAATTGCTGGGTCAGATGAGAACTCTGTGTTGAACTTCTTGAGGATTGCCATATTGTTTTCCGAAGTGGCTGCACCAGCAGTGTATGAGGGTTCCGATATCTCCACATTCTCACCAACGCTTGTTATTATCTGTCTTTTTGATTATAGCCATTCTAGTGGGTGTGGAGTGGTACCTAATTGTGGTTTTCATTTGCATTTCCCCAATAAAAGATGTTGGGCATCCTTTCACGTGCTTATTGGCCATTTATATATCTTCTTGAAGAAATGTCTATTTGGATCCTTTGCCCATTTTTTGTGAGTGGTTTTTTCCTGACACAAAACACATGGTGTCTTTTCCAACCTCACTTTTCCAACTTTCCGACACCAACTGGGTGTCCTACAATTTAATCCTATGCTGGCACTAACTACCTGGAGTGAGCATCAGATTCCACAGGTTTAAGAGCTCAGTCCTGTAAGACTGGCCCACTTCAGACACCAGCCACAAGTATCAGGTCCCCAGGTCACCTATAATTCTGTCCAACTTGGCTACAAAGTTGGAGGCTCCCACCTGCCCCAGCTTCAATGGTTTGATAGAACGACTCATAGAACTCAGGAGAATGCCAGTGGGTCCTGAGCACAGGGGCCTCTGTCCCTGTGGAGATGGGGGTGTGCCACCCTCCTAGCATGTGGATGTGTTCACCTAACTCAGCAGCTCTCCAAATGCCATCATTTAGAGATACTTATGGAGAACTGTGCCCATTGGTGATTAACTCAGTCTCCAGCCCTTCTCTCCTCCCTGAGGGTTCCGCGTGAAGCTGAAAGTTCCAAGTTTCTAATCAAGGCTTGGTCTTTCTGGGAACCAGCTCCCATCCTGAGCTGCGTAGAGGTGTGCCGAAAGTCACCTCATTAGTAACAAAAGATGTTCCTGTTACCCTTATCACTCGGGAAATTTCAAGGGTTTTAGGAGCTCTGTGCCAGAAATTGGATTGGATTATTTGCCTTTTTATTATTGAGTTGTAAGAGTTCTTATATAGTCCCTTATCAGGTATAAAATTTGCCCATTCAGTGGGTTGTCTTTTTCTTGTTGGTATCTTTTGAAGCACAAAAGCTTTTAATTTTGAAGAAGTCCAATTTACCCATTGTTTCCCTTGGTGTCTTATGCTCTTGGTGTCACATCTAAAAAGCCATTACCAAATAAAGGTGATGAAAATTTATCCCTATGGGGTTTTTTCCTAGAAATTTTATAGTTTTAGCTGATATTTAGGTCTGTGATTCATTTGGGGCTAATTTTGTATTTGGTGTGATGTGGGTATACCACTTTAATTTTTCTGCATGTGAGTTTCCAGCTGTCCCAGCACCATTTGTTAAAGACACTGATTTGTCTTGGCACCCTTGTGAAAAATCAATTTGACTGCAATGTAAGGTTTATTTATAGACTCTAAATTCTATTCCATTGATCTATATTTCTGTCCTTATGCCACTACCACACTTTCTTAATCACTGTTCTTTTTAATACATTTTGAAATTGGGAAGTCCTCCAACTTTCTTCTTTTTCAAGATTGTTTTGGTGTTCTTGAGTTTTCATATGAATTTTTAAGATCAGTTTGTCAACTCCTGCAAAGAAGCCAGCTGGGATTCTGACACGGATTACACTGAGGCTGCAGATCAACTTGTGGAGTATTGGCATTTTAATATTAAATCTTTTGATCCATGAACATAGAATGTCTTTCCATTTATTTGGAATTTTAAATTTTCTTTCAATAATATTTGAGAGTGTAAGTTTTACACTTCTGTTGTCAAAGTTATTCCTAAATTCCTAATAATTTGGTGTTATTGTAAATGAAATTGTTTTTTGTTTGTTTTAATTTAATTTTATTTATCTTTGGCTGTGTTGGGTCTTGGTTGCTGCGCACGGGCTTTCTCTAGCTGCGGCGAGCGGGGGCCACTGTTCGCTGCAGTGCGCGGGCTTCTCATTGCGGTGGCCTCTCCCGCTGTGGAGCACGGGCCCCAGGCTCGCAGGCTTCAGCAGCTGCAGCACCGCGGGCTCAGCAGCCATGGCTCGCGGACTCCAGAGCGAAGGCTAAGCAGTTGTGGTGCACAGGCCCAGTCGCTCCGCGGCACGTGGGATCTTCCCAGAAAAGGGATTGAACCCGTGTCCCCTGCATTGGCAGGCGGACTCCCAACCACTGGGCCACCAGGGAAGCCCCCAAAACTGTTTTCTTAATTTCATTTTCATATTGTTCACTGCAAGTGTATAGAAATACAATTGATTTTTCTGTATTGATATTGTATCTTGCAGCCGTGCTGGATTTATTTATTAGTTCTAATGGTTTGCCATACTTTTTTTTTTTTTAACACTATATGATAACAACAGGAGAAGTTAGGAAAGCTTCCTCAACCCACCTCATTCCAAAAGCTCCAAAGAACTAATTTCACATAAAAAACGAGGAATACAAAGTATCAATGTCAAATATAATCCAAAGTGTCTGTAAGGAAAAAAAAAAGAGAATAAGGAGCAGAATAACATCAATACAATGAGCGAAACTACACCAACTACACCCACTATACCCACTATACCCACTATACCCACTACACCAACTATACCCACTATACCCACTATACCCACTATACCCACTATACCCACTACACCAACTATACCCACTATACCCACTATACCCACTATACCCACTATACCCACTACACCAACTATACCCACTATACCCACTACACCAACTATACCCACTATACCCACTATACCCACTATACCCACTACACCAACTATACCCACTATACCCACTATACCCACTATACCCACTACACCAACTATACCCACTATACCCACTATACCCACTACACCAACTATACCCACTATACCCACTATACCCACTACACCCACTACACCCACTATACCCACTATACCCACTATACCCACTATACCCACTACACCAACTATACCCACTATACCCACTATACCCACTATACCCACTATACCCACTACACCAACTATACCCACTATACCCACTATACCCACTATACCCACTACACCAACTATACCCACTATACCCACTATACCCACTACACCAACTATACCCACTATACCCACTATACCCACTACACCCACTACACCCACTACACCCACTATACCCACTATACCCACTATACCCACTATACCCACTACACCCACTATACCCACTATACCCACTACACCAACTATACCCACTATACCCACTATACCCACTATACCCACTATACCTACTATACCCACTATACCCACTACACCAACTATACCCACTATACCCACTATACCCACTATACCCACTACACCAACTATACCCACTATACCCACTACACCAACTATACCCACTACACCCACTATACCCACTATACCCACTATACCCACTATAACCACTACACCAACTATACCCACTATACCCACTATACCCACTATACCCACTACACCCACTATACCCACTATACCCACTACACCCACTATACCCACTATACCCACTACACCCACTATACCCACTATACCCACTATACCCACTACACCAACTATACCCACTATACCCACTATACCCACTATACCCACTATACCCACTACACCAACTATACCCACTATGCCCACTATACCCACTATACCCACTATACCCACTACACCCACTATACCCACTATACCCACTATACCCACTACACCCACTATACCCACTATACCCACTATACCCACTATACCCACTACACCAACTATACCCACTATACCCACTATACCCACTATACCCACTACACCAACTATACCCACTATACCCACTATACCCACTATACCCACTATACCCACTACACCAACTATACCCACTATAACCACTACACCAACTATACCCACTATACCCACTATACCCACTATACCCACTACACCCACTACACCCACTATACCCACTATACCCACTATACCCACTACACCCACTATACCCACTATACCCACTACACCAACTATACCCACTATACCCACTATACCCACTATACCCACTACACCAACTATACCCACTATACCCACTATACCCACTACACCAACTATACCCACTATGCCCACTATACCCACTATACCCACTACACCAACTATACCCACTATACCCACTATACCCACTATACCCACTACACCAACTATACCCACTATACCCACTATACCCACTATACCCACTACACCAACTATACCCACTATACCCACTACACCAACTATACCCACTATACCCACTATACCCACTATACCCACTATACCCACTACATCAACTATACCCACTATACCCACTATACCCACTATACCCACTATACCCACTACACCAACTATACCCACTATACCCACTATACCCACTATACCCACTACACCAACTATACCCACTATACCCACTATACCCACTACACCAACGATACCCACTATACCCACTATACCCACTATACCCACTATACCCACTACACCAACTATACCCACTATACCCACTATACCCACTATACCCACTATACCCACTACACCAACTATACCCACTATACCCACTATACCCACTATACCCACTATACCCACTACACCAACTATACCCACTATACCCACTATACCCACTACACCCACTATACCCACTATACCCACTATACCCACTACACCCACTACACCCACTATACCCACTATACCCACTATACCCACTACACCCACTACACCCACTATACCCACTATACCCACTATACCCACTACACCCACTATACCCACTATACCCACTACACCAACTATACCCACTATACCCACTATACCCACTATACCCACTACACCAACTATACCCACTATACCCACTATACCCACTATACCCACTACACCAACTATACCCACTATGCCCACTATACCCACTATGCCCACTATGCCCACTATACCCACTATACCCACTACACCAACTATACCCACTATACCCACTATACCCACTATACCCACTACACCAACTATACCCACTATACCCACTATACCCACTACACCCACTACACCCACTACACCCACTATACCCACTATACCCACTATACCCACTATACCCACTACACCCACTATACCCACTATACCCACTACACCAACTATACCCACTATACCCACTATACCCACTATACCCACTATACCTACTATACCCACTATACCCACTACACCAACTATACCCACTATACCCACTATACCCACTATACCCACTACACCAACTATACCCACTATACCCACTACACCAACTATACCCACTACACCCACTATACCCACTATACCCACTATACCCACTATAACCACTACACCAACTATACCCACTATACCCACTATACCCACTATACCCACTACACCCACTATACCCACTATACCCACTACACCCACTATACCCACTATACCCACTACACCCACTATACCCACTATACCCACTATACCCACTACACCAACTATACCCACTATACCCACTATACCCACTATACCCACTATACCCACTACACCAACTATACCCACTATGCCCACTATACCCACTATACCCACTATACCCACTACACCCACTATACCCACTATACCCACTATACCCACTACACCCACTATACCCACTATACCCACTATACCCACTATACCCACTACACCAACTATACCCACTATACCCACTATACCCACTATACCCACTACACCAACTATACCCACTATACCCACTATACCCACTATACCCACTATACCCACTACACCAACTATACCCACTATAACCACTACACCAACTATACCCACTATACCCACTATACCCACTATACCCACTACACCCACTACACCCACTATACCCACTATACCCACTATACCCACTACACCCACTATACCCACTATACCCACTACACCAACTATACCCACTATACCCACTATACCCACTATACCCACTACACCAACTATACCCACTATACCCACTATACCCACTACACCAACTATACCCACTATGCCCACTATACCCACTATACCCACTACACCAACTATACCCACTATACCCACTATACCCACTATACCCACTACACCAACTATACCCACTATACCCACTATACCCACTATACCCACTACACCAACTATACCCACTATACCCACTACACCAACTATACCCACTATACCCACTATACCCACTATACCCACTATACCCACTACATCAACTATACCCACTATACCCACTATACCCACTATACCCACTATACCCACTACACCAACTATACCCACTATACCCACTATACCCACTATACCCACTACACCAACTATACCCACTATACCCACTATACCCACTACACCAACGATACCCACTATACCCACTATACCCACTATACCCACTATACCCACTACACCAACTATACCCACTATACCCACTATACCCACTATACCCACTATACCCACTACACCAACTATACCCACTATACCCACTATACCCACTATACCCACTATACCCACTACACCAACTATACCCACTATACCCACTATACCCACTACACCCACTATACCCACTATACCCACTATACCCACTACACCCACTACACCCACTATACCCACTATACCCACTATACCCACTACACCCACTACACCCACTATACCCACTATACCCACTATACCCACTACACCCACTATACCCACTATACCCACTACACCAACTATACCCACTATACCCACTATACCCACTATACCCACTACACCAACTATACCCACTATACCCACTATACCCACTATACCCACTACACCAACTATACCCACTATGCCCACTATACCCACTATGCCCACTATGCCCACTATACCCACTATACCCACTACACCAACTATACCCACTATACCCACTATACCCACTATACCCACTACACCAACTATACCCACTATACCCACTATACCCACTATACCCACTACACCAACTATACCCACTATACCCACTACACCAACTATACCCACTATACCCACTATACCCACTATACCCACTATACCCACTACATCAACTATACCCACTATACCCACTATACCCACTACACCAACTATACCCACTATACCCACTATACCCACTATACCCACTACACCAACTATACCCACTATACCCACTATACCCACTACACCAACGATACCCACTATACCCACTATACCCACTATACCCACTACACCCACTATACCCACTATACCCACTATACCCACTATACCCACTACACCAACTATACCCACTATACCCACTATACCCACTATACCCACTATACCCACTACACCAACTATACCCACTATACCCACTATACCCACTACACCCACTATACCCACTATACCCACTATACCCACTACACCCACTACACCCACTATACCCACTATACCCACTATACCCACTACACCAACTATACCCACTATACCCACTATATCCACTATACCCACTACACCAACTATACCCACTATACCCACTATACCCACTACACCAACTATACCCACTATACCCACTATACCCACTATACCCACTACACCCACTATACCCACTATACCCACTACACCCACTATACCCACTGTACCCACTATACCCACTATACCCACTACACCCACTACACCCACTATACCCACTATACCCACTACACCAACTATACCCACTATACCCACTATACCCACTATACCCACTATACCCACTATACCCACTACACCAACTATACCCACTATACCCACTATACCCACTATACCCACTACACCAACTATACCCACTATACCCACTACACCAACTATACCCACTACACCCACTATACCCACTATACCCACTATACCCACTATAACCACTACACCAACTATACCCACTATACCCACTATACCCACTATACCCACTACACCCACTATACCCACTATACCCACTACACCCACTATACCCACTATACCCACTACACCCACTATACCCACTATACCCACTATACCCACTACACCAACTATACCCACTATACCCACTATACCCACTATACCCACTATACCCACTACACCAACTATACCCACTATGCCCACTATACCCACTATACCCACTATACCCACTACACCCACTATACCCACTATACCCACTATACCCACTACACCCACTATACCCACTATACCCACTATACCCACTATACCCACTATACCCACTACACCAACTATACCCACTATACCCACTACACCAACTATACCCACTATACCCACTATACCCACTATACCCACTATACCCACTATACCCACTACACCCACTATACCCACTATAACCACTACACCAACTATACCCACTATACCCACTATACCCACTATACCCACTACACCCACTACACCCACTATACCCACTACACCCACTACACCCACTATACCCACTATACCCACTATACCCACTACACCAACTATACCCACTATACCCACTATACCCACTACACCAACTATACCCACTATACCCACTATACCCACTACACCAACTATACCCACTATGCCCACTATACCCACTATACCCACTACACCAACTATACCCACTATACCCACTATACCCACTATACCCACTACACCAACTATACCCACTATACCCACTATACCCACTATACCCACTACACCAACTATACCCACTATACCCACTACACCAACTATACCCACTATACCCACTATACCCACTATACCCACTATACCCACTACATCAACTATACCCACTCTACCCACTATACCCACTATACCCACTATACCCACTACACCAACTATACCCACTATACCCACTATACCCACTATACCCACTACACCAACTATACCCACTATACCCACTATACCCACTACACCAACGATACCCACTATACCCACTATACCCACTATACCCACTATACCCACTACACCAACTATACCCACTATACCCACTATACCCACTATACCCACTACACCAACTATACCCACTATACCCACTATACCCACTATACCCACTATACCCACTACACCAACTATACCCACTATACCCACTATACCCACTATACCCACTACACCAACTATACCCACTATACCCACTATACCCACTACACCAACTATACCCACTATACCCACTATACCCACTACACCCACCACACCCACTATACCCACTATACCCACTATACCCACTATACCCACTCAAGAAAAGAGACGTTATAAAATTTACAATTAGAAAAACTCAGAAGTGAGACGACAAACTTAGGACAAACTCAGAAATAAAGAATCAGAAGAAACCAAAGAGTGAATCAAACGATGCCTCATGAGAAATAGAATGTGAAAAGTAGAAAATATTTTAAATCCAAAAGAACACAGAAAGGGATTTAAGAGAAAATGATAAATATTGGAAATAGGCAGAGGAGTTCTGAAAATGAAATTCCTAGCAAGGGAACCAAACAAATACTAAAAACTAAAATTCTAGGAAACTTTCCTGAAATTAAAAAAAAAAAAAAAAAAGGAAAAAGGAAAAAAACCCATTTGATACCTACATTGTACTAGTCAGGATCCGTTTAGGAGAGAGAAACCACGAAGGAATTTGAATACGGAAAGTTTCACATGAAGAATTACTAACTATAACAGCAGACTGGAATAACGGGGGAATGGCTAGTAAGGAGTAAAAGGAACTCTAAAGAATACAAAATAGCAGATAAAGGCAGAAGCCTCTACACCTAGGTCTGAGACAGAGGAACCAAGAAGAGGTCCCTCATCCCAGGGCTGAGACTAAGACCTTGGGAGAGGACACAGCTGTGGCTCACTGAATGGTGAAGTCAGCTGAGGCTCTGAAGCCACCCAAGGGGATGCCAAGGGAAGCTCCCCAGGGGGAGGTGCTCTGTGCTGCTGATCACCAGGCACAGCTGGAGCTAAGAGCTGCATGCGCTGCATTAATCTGGTGCATGAGGCACGCTAGAGTGAAGAAGGGAAGCCCCTTCCTCCTCCATTGCTCCTAGAGCGCCCTCTACTGACAAAGTTTAACATTGGGCCAGCCCTCAAAAGGAAAAACAGGTACAGGGTCCACCTCCATGACTGCACAGAGTAAAGGATGGCTTTGGGAGCTGAGACACAATAGATTAATAACCTGTACATATTAATGTACATATCATGTATTAAAAGAGTACGTGATATACCAGAGAAAACTGACTCAGAATGAGCAACACCAAGACATATTTTAGTAAATATACTGGATATTAAAGGGGAAAAATCCTTTAAACATCGATGGGGAAAGGAACAAGTGACTTATGAGAGGACGAAATTAGATCATCATCAGACTTTTCAACAACAATGCTTGGTACCAGAGGAAAATGGTGTGACCCATCCAAGAGGGCAAAAGTGTGAGCCAAAGAAAACTGACTTTATATCCAGGAAAACTATCGAGTATAAAAGGTACAAACTGTTATCAGTGTACAAGAACTCAGGGAATATTGTTCCTATGAAATCTTCCTGAAGAATTTACCAGAAAACAAGCCTCAGACTGACAAAATTACTTGACACTTCAGCATAAGAACTGGTGGAGGGCATTATATACATAATTACTTGGAGAACCAAAACTATATGAGGCTTAAAAGGAAGAGAATATAAATGTGGAATCTAAAAAAACAAAACAAATAGACAAAACAAAACAAAAACACACTGTTGGGCACAGAGAACAAACAGGTGGTTGCCAGAAGGGAGGCGGGTGGGGGGAAAAGAGACAACAGGGATTAAGTGGTACAAACCTCCAGTTAAACAATAAGTAAGTCACAGAGATGTCACATATAGCATAAGGAATATGGTCAATAATATTGTAATAACTTTATGGGGAAAGATGGTTACTAGACTTACCATGGTGATCATTTCATAACGTACGCAAATGTCAAATCATTATGTAGTACACCTGATCTAACATAATATTGTATATCAACTATATTTCAATAAAAAACAAAATAAAATGGAAGAGAATATGGTATAAGAGGGCTATAAGCTCGACTGATGTAAATATAGAATAGCTATAAAAAAGGGGGTGAGGGGGCTTCCCTGGTGGCGCAGTGGTTGAGAGTCCGCTTGCCGATGCAGGGGACAGGGGTTCGTGCCCCAGTCCGGGAAGATCCCACATGCCGCGAAGCGGCTGGGCCCGTGAGCCATGGCCGCTAAGCCTGCACGTCTGGAGCCTGTGCTCCGCAACGGGAGAGGCCGCAACAGTGAGAGGCCCGTGTACAGCAAGAAAAAAAAAAAAAAAAATGGGGGTGAGAACTTTAAAACTATTTTCGCTTATCATTCTGGTGGTGGCAGCATTAGTATTCCCTGTCGTGTGTGTAATGTTGCCTGAAACAAATGAATAATTGTGGGATATTTTAACTACCATCCCCTGTGTCCTAAAAATCAGGATTCTCAGTGTGGAAGAAAGGAGATGCAGCTGTAATTTTTTTAAAGATTAAATATAAAATCTATAGTCCTGAAATTTAATTGGAAATAACAGTATGACCTTACGAGGGATTTCATCCACCATTCTATCTATACCTATTAGCTCTGACCACTGAAACGACCTAGAAACCATGACCAAGCCAGTAGCAGTGAGCATCCCTGGAGTACACATTGTGGTCAGGAAATGCCATTTCCCACTAAAAGTCAGGGCTGTGTGGAAAATGACTGACTACTGGTCTGAGGAGAAAGTGTACAGAAGGAGCCTGGAACATCTTGACATAAAGGACAGCACACAAGCCATCACAGAAAGGTTATGTGTAGACTAGGGTAGTCTCAAAAGAACACAGGAGCCCACCCACAGATGCTCCCACTGGTCAGAGACAGGCCAATTTGAGCTTTGAACATAGTAATAATTACAACAAACTACAACTCACCAAATTTAGTTAAATCCATGAGTTCACAATGATATTGAAAAACTGAACTGGTCACCTCCAGAGGATAATAAGGAGCCAGTCTATTATTTTGCAAACTGGCAAACATAGCGAAAGAGGAAAGCATTTATCCTGCCTCTCCTATGTGAGCTATACCATGGGGTAACCTCATGATAGGTGAAAGAAAGCATCTGTTTATAAAGAATTCCAGCAAGTAAATGAAAAAGAAATGATGGAATTAGAATATCATGATCATTTTGTAGCAGTGGCAGCTGTGGTTCTTTTCATTACCTTATGTAAAACACGGGAACAGTCTCATCAATGTTGCCATCATCTGTTTAACTCAGTATATTTCCTCAAAGCCTGTTTACTCATAAATTGTGTGGAGTGACAAAATTAATAGGCAATAAAATGTGAATCACAGCACAGTGAAAACAATGTATGTCACCCTTTTGGACCCCCAGGGAAGTAATGGATCTAGGGGCTGAACCTCCAAGGCTAAGAACACCCAGAAAAAGAGGCAGTTGATGAAGGAACACATCACACTAGAGTCTCGTCAAAAGGATAGAAGCTGGGTCTGGTCGAGCCTCTAGATCCAGCTGACAATGGGCAGCAAACACAGCAGGCAGCAGAGCACGCTGAGAGGCCCCATGAGTGGGCAGCCAGCAAAATCCAGACTGTGGGAAGCACTGCAGTCAAATGGCCTGGATTCCTCAACCAATAAAATGAAAGGAAAAGAAAGGGATGAAGGAAGAACCTGTGGATTAAAAGAGGTAAAATATGTGGGGTTTTTTTAAGGGGGCAAGACTGAACCATAGTCTAGGGATGCACACTTGGATGAGGAAACTGTAAAGAAACAAAAGGAAGTGACTGCAGTAAAAGCCAGGTAGTGGTTACTCTGCAGTGGCAGAGAGGGGCTGGGACTGGGACAGGGAATGTGGAGGAGCTGCTGGGGGCGGGGGGGCTGCAACGTTCTACCTCTCGGATTACAAGAGCATTTGCGGTGTTTGCCTTATTATACTTCATTAAGCTCTACGTTTGTCTTGTAGAGTTTTCTGTATCTATTTCATTTCACAATAAAAAGATTTTTAAAACAAGGAGTGTTTAAGAATTGATGCGTATCTATTAAAATACATCGCATACCACAATGGTATGAACAGCATGCTTGGAGAAATGCTGACCTTTTCCATAAACCTGAGTATCTTGGGGTGCTAGAAGCCACCTGCCCCAGGACAGCCTCTCTCTGAAGACCTCTGTGCCCACTTGGAATGGATGGACTTCATGGCGGTGAGTAGGGAGGAGTACAGCAGGAAACTGTTGTCCGTACTGGACAGCAGAAGGGTACAAGGGGCAGCCAGTGGGCATGGTGTGACAGGGTCGGGGGGGTCCTATCGAAATATATCCCCAGCCCTACCGAACATATGCAGCTGAAACCCAGGATCCTGCTTCAACCATAGCATCTCCTCTGCCGCCCACTGGGCCCCTGCAGACC
Organism: Delphinus delphis; assembly: GCF_949987515.2. Classification (NCBI taxonomy): domain Eukaryota; kingdom Metazoa; phylum Chordata; class Mammalia; order Artiodactyla; family Delphinidae; genus Delphinus; species Delphinus delphis. Next base: position 8,157,855 of record NC_082689.1, read on the forward strand.
TACACCAGGCCAGTGGGAGTGACTAAAGATGCCATAACCAGGTTAACATCCTGAGGCGTGTGGAGATCTGCAGCAGAACGGTGTTTTAGAGACATAAACTGCTACTGTGGCAGAGACCTCCTATCCAGCAATCACTCCCCCTGATGCAAAAACTGCACACCCATCCCAGTAGTCATGTCTCTACTATATGGTCCTGTCCTCCTGGTCACAGCTGATTTGACCAGGGAGGGACTCAAGACTCCATGCCAAAGATGGAAGACGTCTGTGGTTTACTGTCCAGAATCTATTTCCCCTCTCTCTGGTAACATCACCTCAAATTCCTTTTCAGACACTTCCCCTGTCCCATGTGGTCAGGGTGGACACTTCCCATCTGAGATTAGATTAAACCAATAAATTATCCCAATCACGAAGTGTTCATGGAGGGGTTAGGAGTCCAGGCATGAGCCAACCAATGTATCTTATTCTCTTGGCCCTGCGATTGGTTGAGACATGGGCACTTGACCCAGGCTGGTCTAATCAGAATGAATCTTACAACTTCTATAGGGAATGATGAGATCGCCCCACTCCCTCTCTTATTCTGGGGTGAGGATGAAAGGTCTGGAATCGCCCCTGCCACTGTTGGGATCTTGAGGGAGGGTGCCTGAGAAAAAAGCCAGAACTCAGAGGTGCGCAGAGCAGTGGCCGGTACAGAGCAAAGGAGTGAGCTCTCTGATGACATCCTGAACCGCTGGCATCCGTTCAGTCATTCCTCTGGATTTTATTACATGAACCAATATTCCTCCCCTTCTTTTTCTTTCTTTTTTTTTTTATTTGCGGTACACGGGCCTCTCACTGTTGTGGCCTCTTCCATTGTGGAGCACAGGCTCCGGACGCGCAGGCCCAGCGGCCATGGCTCAAGGGCCTAGCCGCTCCACGGCATGTGGGATCTTCCCGGACCGGGGCACGAACCCGTGTCCCCTGCATTGGCAGGCGGACTCTCAACCACTGCGCCACCAGGGAAGACCTCTTTTTTTTTTTTAAATTGAGCCGGTTTGCATGAGGTTTTCTGCACCTTGTAATTGGATGTTAGGAATGTTGAGGCTTCAAGTAACAGAAAACTCTACTAATGATGACTTAAGCAAACGTGGGTACACCTTTGGCACAGAACACAAAGTCCAAAAGATGGTGATCCAGAGCCGCTCGTATAGCTCAACAATGTCATGCGTGCACGCACACGCATGAGCACGTGGAATCCGAACAAGGCCTGAATTATATCAAAGTCAATTTCCTGGTTAAAGTTATGTGAAATGTTATAATTGGGGGCAAGTGGGTGAAAGGTACACAGAGCCTCTCTACTATTTTTGAGACTACTTCTGAATCTACAATTATTTCAAAATTAAATGTTTTTTAAAATAAGATATGTAAGTGCATAGACAGTTCTGCGAATGATTTCAGGGGCTTCGCATCTCTCTGAGGCTCACCTAGCTTCCTACAGTGAAAGGCTGGGGCAGCATTCACTGGCTCTCTCCTCTCTAAAACCTCACATTCCTGCATTACCACCCAGGCCCTGCCTATTAAGTTGCTTCAATTTCCCAATGAGACAGAGAACAAGACAGCTCAAAGAGAGAGGTTGGCACATGTGAAATTTATTCAGGTACCTTTCTGGCGGGTGGGGCGCACATCTGTATGCACACACACATCCCATACTCTGGCAACAACCTGGGTCTACCATCAGACAGAATTCATTTACCACTCTGGGACCTACAGTTTTATCCCTTCAAAGTCATCTTCTTGTCCCAAGCCCACCTACAGACTTTCAGACAAATAACTCAATTTGGAGAGGAAATTAACCACATTACCTGTTCTAAGTTCCCCTAGTCCATTGATGCCAAGGCCCCAGGGCCCAGGCTGTGTCTTTGTCCAAAATATACTGTTCAGGTTCAGGCTCCAGCACTAGCCCCTTGGCACCCTGATGCACTGCTGCCCTCTGCTGGTTGTTTCTAGGTAGTACTTAAAAATTCATATAAAAAAAGCAACGACCCCAGTGGAGAAATGAGTAAAGGACAAGAACAAGAAAGTCACAAAGAATAAATGCAATGGTATAATCAGCATATGAAAAATAGCCTCACTGGTAATTAAAAAGATGTAAACTACAACATCAAGGAGATAATACTCCCCTCAGTCAGGTAGGTGGCTAATGGAAAAGAATGACAATGTCTATCTAGTGCTATCCAGGGCTGGGAACACATGGTTCGTCACAAGGCACACATAGAAGTGATCACCTCAGCAAGGCACCCTGGGCTCCCCTGAGTCTCAGGGGTGGGAAGCGTTTATGCTCTTGGCACCTGTAACTCACTCGGGCTCTGGCACCCTGGCGCCCTGTTGTGAAGCTCCGGCTTGCACAGGTTGGAGGGATGTAACTGAGCAAAGCTTTCTGGAGGAGTAGCTTGGTTCCCTGTGGCAATGGCCTTTAAAATCCAAACTACTCTGAATCTCAAACATTCCACTTCGAGGAATTTTTCCTAAAGCAGTTATCAGACAATTGAGTGAAGGAATTATAACCAGAAGAGCCAATCTTCATGCCTCCACGTTCTCAGGCAAGGTGCCCCCATTCTCCCAGAAGCCAACCAGGAAGCCATGTCAAAATTCACAACCAGGCATGTGGTTTCTTTAAGGCTGACCTCCGAGAGGCTGTCTTTGCTGCTTGAAACCCTTCCCCAACCTTCCCTCCACGCTCACAGGAATGGGGCCAGTTTTTAGTTATTTTTCTCTTATTTATTGCCCATCTCCCCACAGAACAAAAGCTCTATGAAGTCAGAGATGCAGTCCAGGAGTTCCAAGGGGTGATCAGCAGCGGGATAGTGACCTGAGGCCCCAGGAGCCAAATGAGCGCTGAGGAGCTACAGTGTTAAACTGACCCAGGTGGGTGAAGGACCACGCGCTCGCCTCCCAAACATGCTAGAGGAAGGTGACAACCTGCGAAAACAGAAGCGTGACTTCTGTGTTATGTGTGTGTAAACCCCTGCGTGAACAGGGATTTTTTTCACAGGGTTATTTATAATAAAAGACAATACTGGATGACCCTTTACAAATTGACATCCACAGGTGGAATTCAAAACAAGGGAGTAGCATTATTCTTATTGACAACTATTCCAGGTAGCCAGTGCTGAGTAACAAGCCACTCCCAAGCTTGTAGCTTAGACAACAGCAGCATTTATTTTCCTCACCAATCTGCAGTCTGCAAGGGCTGGGCAGGGAGACCTCGTCTCTGCTCCATTTGGCCCTTGCCTTGAAGGCTGGATGCTGGAATCACCTGAAGGCTCACTCACTCCCAGGTGGCACCTGTACTCTGAAGACCCTTTGGGCATCTCTCTCCCTCCTTCTTTCTCTCCTCTGCTCCAGCCCTTGCCCCTCCAGGCGACGGTCCAGCAGGGTAGCTTCAGCAAAGCCAAGGGACCCCAAGGCATGCATCCCATGAAAGACAGAGCTGCATGGAAGCTGCGTCGCCTTTTCTAATCCAGCTTCAGATGTCATTCAGCATCACTTCTGCCACATCCTATTCAATAGAAGTGTGTCACTGAGACAGGCCCACATTCAAGGGTAAGGGAATTGGGCTCTCTCTTTTGTGGGAGGAGTGTCCAAAAATTTGTAGACATATTTTAAAACCACCACAGCATGGAAAGACGTTCACAATACATTAAGAGAAAAAAGCAAATTACAGAACAGTGTGAACAGCCTGGCAGAGCTAGTAGCCCCTTTGCTGTCCAACCACACCTAGTCCCAGGACCTAAACCCGGCCACCTCAAGCCTCCCTGCCTCCCAGCCTCTGGAGGTGCGGCCATGCCTGAGCTTCAGGCTTAGTCTCGGAGTGGGATCTGGATATAAACCCAGCTCCATCATGTCGTTACTCAGAGCTGTTTCCTTAGGAGTAAAACCAGAGTTATAACAGAACCGACCTTAGAGTTGCTGTGAGGGTCCAGTGAGCTACCCTAAAAGCATTTAACCCAGCACCTGGCACATAACAAGTGCTCAAGTGCTGTGGCTCCACCTACACAAGCCTCGCCTGGTGGAGGCTACACAACTGGAGCCAAGCCCCTGGTGAACAGCTTGCGGCAATGACAGGATGCCGCGCCACTGCTGTAAGCCCCCAAACGGCGAAGTGCGACTCCCACTCCCCGGAGCTCTGGGTAAGCAAAGACGCCACCCTCCATCCACAGCAGGACCAGATTGTGCGTCCGCTAGTTCCCTCCCATAGGACAGGCATTGTTCTGCGTGCTGAGCACCCCACCACGCAACGCAGACAGCAGAGGAGAGCACAGCCCCTGCCCTGGAAGAGTTCACACTCTGGCAGCGGGTGCAGATGACTGAACACAGGGCTATACTGTAGGCAACAGGCGGGGGCACAGAAAACGATGTGGGGCACCAAACGTGCAGAGGGAGGCACTATCCTCGGCAGCGAGAGGTTACAATAGGGCTTCATGGACGAGCATGTGCCAGGTGGACGAGGAGGAGGGGAGGCAGGAAACCCAGGCAGACGGTACAGAGGCACAGAGGTCATACGGGCAGATGGGCACCCAGGCAAACGGTACAGAGGCACAGAGGTCATACGGGCAGACGGCATGGCGCTTCTGAACAACCGTTCAGGGAGACTGGAGACTTGGGGTGAGGAGAAGAGGGACACGTGACACACAGCTCGAGGGATTTCTCAAGCTCTGACAAACTTGGACTTCATGGAGGGGAGGACGCTGGAGGGTGTGCAGCAAGGACTAACACTGAAAGAGGACTTGGGAGGCAGGGGGAGGCTGCACTGTCTGCAGGAGAGGCTGCAGCCATAGACAGGGAAGTACGGAGGGGCTGAGAGACGAGGGAGGCACAGGGGGGAGCGGGGGAAGGGAAAGGCAAGGAGGTGAGGGTGCAGGGCTTGGGGAGGAGGGAGGACCAGCCAGCACAGGGATAGAACACTGGGACGTGGCAGATTTGGGCTTGCAGAGCTATCAGCCTATTTCCTGGGGTCCACGTTGTTGAAAGATCTCCATTTTAACCCGAAAGCATCAAGATAGAGGGTTCTGAAATGAAGTGTGCCAAGATCCTGACCACCAGTGGAACCCAAACATCTACAACAAAAATACGAACATCAGTTAACAACCACTAACACCTGTGCTCATGGCAAGTCTGGCTTTGCCTCCTGTAATCCTCACAATCCCCCTTAGAAGGGGTGTTACTATTGTGCTCCCTTTGCAGAAGAGGGAAGAGGCCAGAGCGGAAGGTCACACTGCCTGCTACAGGTCTCTTTCCCCTAACCATCAGGACACACTGCCTCTCACTGGCTCTGCTTCACCCAAGACTTCAGGTGTTCAAGAAACTTGTCAGGTGACTGAAGGGCGCTTTCCCTGCACCATCAGTCACCATTCAGATTCACAGCTCATTCTGAATGGCCAGCAGCACAGCATGACCACTGCTTTAGTGGGAACACCCTGGTGTATTTACCGAAATGACAATGTGGTCCCTGGACTTACTATACATAGTACTTTATCACGTTAAGGAAGCATCTTTTCCTTAGCTTCCTAAGAGATTTTATTAGGATTGTATATCTAACTTTAGAGAATTCTTTTCATCTATATTCATAAACCAGATTAAGAGAAAAAAACCTATCTTTGTTAGATTTTGGTAATAAGGCTCAACTAGAAACTTTTTTTTTTTTTTTTTGGCCGCATGAGGCAGCTTACAGGATCTTAGTTCCCTGACCAGGGATCAAACAAACCCGGGCCCTCGGCAGAGTCTTAGCCACTGGACCACCAGGGGATTCCCTAGAAACATTTTTGTGTGTGTGTGTGTGGTACGCGGGCCTCTCACTGCTGTGGCCTGTCCCGTTGCGGAGCACGGGTTCCGGACGCGCAGGCTCAGCGGCCATGGCTCACGGGCCCAGCCGCTCCGTGGCACGTGGGATCCCCCCGGACCGGGGCACGAACCCGTGTCCCCTGCATCGGCAGGCGGACTCTCAACCACTGCGCCACCAGGGAAGCCCGAAACATTTTTTTTTAATTGAGTTTTCCATTCCTTCTTTTTTTACAAAAACCTGTTTAGCCTATGATGATGAAAGGAATCACCGAATCCTTTAATAACAAGAATTCCCCCAGCAAACAACATGAACCCAGAGGCTTGTTAGATACATCCTCAGGAGCTTTTACATTTCATTTCTTGATTTTTAGCCAGTTCCAGTATTTTATTTCTTGAGTGAATTACAGTCACTCAATTTTCCAGAAAATTCTTTTTATCATTGAATTTCAGATAGATTGATAGTGGGTAACATCTTACAGTTTTAAAATCCTAACTGTTCCCTTTATTCATTTATTGTCTTTTATTAATTAGATTTTCCAGGTATATATCTTTTTCATTATTTAAAAAACCCCTTAGACTAACTTTTGATCTTGCCGGTTAATTTGTTTCTGCATTTATCTTCATCATTTCCTTCCATATACTTTCCTTAATCTTGTATTTTTTAGCTTTCTTTGGCTGCCTTCCTAGTATATAATGGGTATCCAAAGAGTATACTGAATGAATGAATGAATGTTCAAAGACGTGAAGTGGCAGAAAAATGGGAAAAGGATGGGTTCAAAAAATATAAAAATAGAATTGTCAGGATGTGGTGAATCAGACACAGGGTAGGGAGGAGTTAAGGATGAACCCCAAGTTCTGGCTCAGGTAACTGTTTTATGGACTGAATTATCTTCTCCCCAAACTCATATATGTTGAAGCTCTAACCCCAATGCAACTGTATCTGGGGCTAGGCCTTTAAAGAAGTAATTAAGGTTAAATGAAGTCATAAAGGTGGGGCCCTAATCCAATATGACTGATGTCCTTATAAGAGGAGGAAGAGACACCAGGGATGCACATGCTCAGAGAAAAGACCATGTGAGGACACAGTGAGAAGGTGGCATCTGCACTCAAGGAGAGAGGCCTCAGGAGACACCAAACCTGCCAACACCTTGATCCTGGACTTCCCAGCCTCCAGAACTGTGAGGGAATAAGCTTCTGTTGTTTAAGCCCCCTGGTCTGTGGTGTTTTGTTATGGAAGCCCTATAAAATAATACACTTGGTGAACTGTGGGCACCATTTGCTGACTATGTAAGCAGACCTGGGAGACAGCAAGTAGAAATGCCCAGTTGTCTGTTGACCATACATGTTGGCAGAATGAGCCAGAGATAGAGATTTGGGTGTTATAAATGGAAGTGGAACACCATGGGATGTTTACACAGAAGTAAAATAAGACAGTCACAATGAAACTCCAGCAGACATCTCCACAGGACTCTAAAGGAAGAGACGCCCCTGAAGAAATTTTAGAATAGGCAGAAAAACACATGGAAAACCTAGAGAGATTATTGGGGCCGTGAAAACTAAGAGAAGAACACATAAAGAAGTGGACTCAACATTGCCAATTGTAACGTAAAGATCAAGCCAAATAAAGACCAAAAAGGTTAGCAAGTTGGAGATCTATGGTCTCCTTGACAAGAAAACCATCAGCAGATGGCTGGCAGTAGGAGTCATGTGGCAAAGGGTTCAGGTGTGGATGAGGGAGGAGGTAGAGACAGAAAGGGTAGACAACTCTCAGGAAGCTTGTTTGATAAGAAGAAAAAAAGTGGTGGCTGCAAAGGGACATCAGGCTCAGGGAGGGTCTCCTTAACGTGTAAAGTTCTCCATCACATACAGCCACTAGAGGAGAGGCCAAAGACACGAGTGAAAACCCTTGGGAGAAGAGGTGAGGCAGATCAATACCACACAGGTGGACAAACGACACTCCCATGGAAGGAGGGTTGCCGTTTCCACTGTGATAAGAACAAAAGTGTAAAGGGTGGATGTAGATGATTCTGTAGGTGGAAGACAGAAACTGACAGTTTCCCCACCTAGTGTGATTTTCACTCTGAAGTAGTAATAGTCATCTGCTTAGAGTGAGAGGTATGGAGTAACTGGTTTTAAAAAAACAGGGAGGGCTTCCCTGGTGGCGCAATGGTTAAGAATCCGCCTGCCAATGCAGGGGACACGGGTCTGGGAAGATCCCACATGCCGTGAAGCAACTAAGCCCGTGAGCCACAACTACTGAGCCTGTGCTCTAGAGCCCGCGAGCCACACCTGCTGAGCCCACGCGCCACAACTACTGAGCCCGCGTGCCTAGAGCCCGTGCTCCGCAACAAGAGAAGCCACCGCAATGAGAAGCCCGCACACCGCAACTAAGAGCAGCCCCCGCTCGCCGCAACTAGAGAAAGCCCGCATGCAGCAACGAAGACCCAAGACAGCCAAAAATTAAATAAATTAATTTAAAAAAACAAAAGAACAGTGAAACTTAACAGCTATAGGGAATGAATGAGAGCTGACAAGGGGCATATGACGTGATGGCCCAACAGCTCTGAGGAGCCAGTTTAGAGACGAGTGTAGTGGCACCACCCTGCGGTTGTGTGATTTCTCCAGCGGTTGTATGAGGGTGTTGTATGAGGCCCCAATCTCTTTAGATCTTCCTGTGTTTCTCTGCCTGTTCTAAAATTTCTTCACGGGCATCACTTCCTTTAGAACCCAGCTGAAGGTATTTGCTAGGGTTCTGCTGTGACCTTCTTATTTTACTTCTATACATTCTCCATAGGTTATATGATTCACCCCCATGGTTCCAGCCCATTTCCTATGACTCAAAAGTTTGTAAAGGTAACTAACTGGATGAATCCATAGTAGGGTTTTGCTAGGAAAAAGCAATGTAAAGACAGGCACAAATGACCCCAAGAAGATCTGGGCTGCCTCCTATCTTGGCTCTCCCCATCACTGCATTGTGGGTTTCATCCTTAACCAAAGGACAACAGTTCTCATCCCTAATAGACCCAACATTCTTTTTTTATAATGAACACGCATTATACCCACTTTTATTGCCCTGAGGTCATTATAAATAACCTGCTTAACAGACATAGGTTTAAAAGATCCATTTAATGCCCTCAGGGTAATGTAAAGGAAATGTAAAATGAAATTTATAATAAAAAATATATTTCAGGGCTTCCCTGGTGGCGCAGTGTTAAGAATCTGCCTGCCAATGCAGGGGACACGGGTTCGAGCCCTGGTCCGGGAAGATCCCACATGCCATAGAGCAGCTAAGCCCGTGAGCCACAGCTGCTGAGCCTGCGCTCTAAAGCCCATGAGCCACAACTACTGAGCCCACGTGCTACAACTACTGAAGCCTGCACGCCTAGAGCCTGTGCTCCACAACAAGAGAAGCCACTGCAATGAGAAGCCTGTACACTGCAACAAAGAGTAGCCCCCGCTCGCCCCAACTAGAGAACGCCTATGCGCAGCAACGAAGACCCAATGCAGCCAAAAATAAATTTTTTAAATATATACATATATTTCAATCTGTAAATCTCAAGCATAACTACAAGAAAAGAATTAATAAAGCAGTCAGATGTTCATGGCTGTATACAGATCCCCAGGAAGACAGGTACAATCAAGTACTGAGCAGGGTATGCTATACTTGAAACTCAAACACAGGAGCACTGTGACATTCCATCAGGTCCAGTAAAAATCAGCCAATTGCTACATTAAAAAAACAAAAAGTGGGCTTCCCTGGTGGCACAGTGGTTGAGAGTCCGCCTGCCGATGCAGGGGACGCGGCTTCGTGCCCCGGTCCGGGAAGATCCCACATGCCACGGTGCGGCTGGGCCCGTGAGCCATGGCCGCTGAGCCTGCGCGTCCGGGGCCTGTGCTCCGCAGCGGGAGAGGCCACAGCAGTGAGAGGCCCGCGTACCGCAAAAAAAAAAAAAAAAAAGTTTTGAAGTCTCAAGCTATGAGAATAACGACTTTTAAGTACAAAAACTGGAATGTGGTTTGGTTTCAGGCAACCCAGCACATGAAAGATAGAGCAAACAGCAAATACGTAAAGTATCACAAGCTGTTTGTCATATTAGCTTCTTTGATAACTACCCTTTCCTGCCACTCTAAAGTTTGGGGATGGAAATCCGTGGCCAGTGGTGGTCATCTTGGATTTGGAACACAACAGCCTGTACCTGGGGGCTTTGACCACCTCCCTAATGTTACCCAAGAAGAACCATAAAGCCTCTCATCTGGAAAGAGAGTAAAGAAGGCCAAACAGGCCCTCAGGGAGCAGACAGCTTAGAGTAGCCAGAGCCAGGCGGTAAGCACTGCTACCAAGCAAACTGTTCATACTGCAGTGTCTCCCTCCTGACCTAAGATGCTTCCCTGTTGCTGAGGACACCTCTTCTGAACACTGTATTTTTATGTCAAACACCTATGCACATTTCAGACCCAAGCCCAGCTGTCACAGCATACTAGACGGGAAACTGCAGAGCTCGGAGGCCAGGCCTCCTACCAGAGTCCGACAGAGCAAAGAACATTCCAGCTGTTCCCACAATTCCTGGAGCCCCACTGCCACACTCTCTGCTTCCATATAAAGGGGCTGGGTGGGTTTGGGAAGCAGAGGCTGCGATGTGTTGGGTGTCAGTTAAGAGCAAGATGAGCCCTCAGAGGAATAAGCAGCTAGAAGGGTACCAAGGGTCAGTCTGGGGAGCAAACTCTAAATCAGAATGCAACACAGAGAAGATGGCAGGGCACATAAGTAAGGAGATCCAGGAGGCTTCGTTTTACCACTGAACACCAGGGTACTTCTCACATGTAAAGTGAGGATGACTGTAACAATACTTACCCTTACCAACCTCAGGAGATTGTTTGGTGGAAGGGATTCAATGACTTATTGTAGATGAAGACATTCTGTACAGCACTTTATGAATGTTGTTCTTATTACTGTCATTACTCTTTTTTAAGGAACAGCAGACCCATGGAGAAGGTGAACCTAGAGCTTCCTAGGGCCTGGGGCAGTCAAACAACTAGTGGTCACACATTTCATACCAGTGAGTCACGCTTCCTACCTAGTCCACTCCCCAGTGGGAAAGATAAGGATGGAAGACCACTTGCAAGAGTGAGAGTGACTGTTTTGTGTCTGGAAAGAATAGCTGGAAAAACCTATAAGGCTGGGAGGTGTTTTTGAGAAATACGTTTCCAAAAATTTCCCCAAAATGTGTTCCACTAAATATTACCAAAAAAGGATTTGGTGGTGAAATCAGTGTTGGGAACAGGCTTCCTCCCCCAGGCCTTCTTTGAGACCTTAACAATGAATTTCCAGTGAGGATATGGGATGCAGGATGTGCCGAATTTATTTAACAACAGAACCCCTTTTCCACAGAGCATCTATCAAAGGGTTTCATGAAACATACTTTGGGAATTAAACCCTCCAGCTGGGCATAATGTTATATGGGGACATAAATCATAAAAAGGGAAACAAGAGTATTTTGTTAACATTTGATCAATGGTAGGCAGCTGTTGGACATTTTGGAAAAAGGAGAAATCCATTTTTTAACCATGGCACTGAAACAGTATCACATTTTCCCTGAACCACCCTAATTCTAGCCCCTCAAGATCTACCAGCTATGCAACCTCACATTCCACAGTCACATACATTAAATCTACTTTTATTTTGTTTTCTAAAATGTGCTTTTTCTCTCTTTAATATCAGTCCAGGACCTCCACTTCCCCTTAAAAAAAAAAAAAAACACCACCACACACACACATACACACACCCCACCCTCCAACCAGGTGAAACTCCCCGGCGATTAGTCTATAACAAATATTGACACGAGGGGGGAAAAAAGCATGTTGAAATGTATTAGAATCAGAACCTGTACAAAAAAAAAAAAAAAAAATTAAAATATAACCTGAAACTGTTCAAGTTCAGAAAGGCTAGTCAAGTCCTTTTCTCTTGCCAGGAGAATGCCATCATCAGAGGGCTCTGGGTCACCAGCCAGGGAGGGTGGGAAGAAAGAAACAGAAGCAGCAACAGATCCTTCACCAGATAGAGGGGCCTCAACACCACCATCCCACCACGGATGCAGCCGGGAAGAATTAAAGATCTCGGGAGAACAAGTGTTGGCAGACAACCCCAGTGGGCAGCCGGGGCCTTGACACCAAAAACCAGTCTGAGTAGTCAGAGGCAGCAGGGAGCGAGGCCAGCAGAGAACACCAAGCCGGAAGAAACTTCCGCCACCCAGCAGACCCGCAGTGACCCCTACAGGTGCTCAAATTCCAGAGGTTAATCAGCCCGGTGCTCCCAACTAATGAGAGACTGGAGCTGGGCGTAAGAGGCTGAAAACCCGCAGGTTTAGTAAACATAGCCCAGCATCACATCCCTCCATGGCCTGATCTGAGCTGCCAACAAGGGATAAGGCAGGAGAGGGAGAACAAAGCATTCTGATACCTGGCTAGAGCGCCTGCACCATGGTGGGCACTGTGGCACATGGGGCTGGAGAAGGAGTGCCTCCCGTCACTCAGAGAGGGGCCTCCTTCGCAGTCATCCCTGTGGGCCAGTTAAAGCTGCTTCCAGCTTATGACCAGCCTGACAAAATGACACGAAGCAAAAGAAAAACTGGGAGGGATACAAGCCCTTAGACAGAGACAAGAACCTCCTGGAGGGAAGCTGGGCAGTGTCTGGCCCTGTTGGGATGGCATCCGTGGAGCCCCTGAGTCTGAAGGGAGCAACTGGGGAAGAGGGAGTGGGAGAGGGAAGGGAGTTAACGGTTCTTCTGGAACAGTACCAATGTGGGGGGAGGCGCTGGTGAGGGCATGGGCAGGTCTGGAACTCATGGAAGGTAGACAGGGGAGGAAATAGG